>NC_050179.1:15341056-15536056 GCF_008315115.2 Sander lucioperca
TTAGACTGAGTGATGCTTCCAAAGAATTTTTTTTTCTGTTGCACCAAACCAGCACTTTGGTCAACTTTTGTGCTTTATAAATACATTTTGATTGGATTTTTGATTTGGAAACCAGAGTTTTCTACACAGACCACTTGGAGTATATTTCCATTTCAAAGACCATACTGGTGGTTCTGCTTATTTAAATCTAAGCTTTACTGGTGACCATTTTCAGAAGCATACCATGCATTTTCACAGTGATTTCATACATTCCAGGCATCAACTGGTCTATGATTCCAGCATGAAAATAAATAGCGTAATAAAATGATGAAAAGCATTTACACATGACCTTTTAATGATGGCTGCTTGGTTCTTTTTCTGTATGCATCTCTTTAGGTGTGACCCATGAGATGGCCAGCACTCTAGATATCCTCCCCACCATCGCAAGTCTGGCGGGAGCCAAACTACCCCAGGTGATGCTGGATGGGGTCGATATGACAGAAATCCTTGTCAACCAAGAAAAGGTAGTGGTGTAATACCTTACACTGTAGATATTGAAATATGTGAAAACCAAGCTGATGTATTGTATTCATTTTTATTTTTTTTTACTTTTTTTGCAGAGTAAAAGGGAGACAATGGTGTTCTATCCCACAGATCCCGCTGAGAAGTATGGCCTGTTTGCTCTCAGGCTAGGGAAGTACAAGGCCCACTTCTATACGCAAGGTACAGCAGACTTCATATACATCATTAGTTGAAACGTCAAGAAGCATTATCACACAGTCAGAACTTATGTGTTTGTAACTCCTGCTTGTCCATGTTTGTGCATCAGGTGCTACCCACAGCGGTACTACCCCGGACCAAGACTGCCCAGTATTTGCAGTCCTCAAGGCCCACGACCCTCCTCTTATTTTCGACCTGGAGGCTGACCCCTCGGAGCACTACCCTCTGCCCCTGACGGGAAAACCCGACCTCCAAGCCCTGTTGGAGAGGATCAAGAAAGTCAAGGAGCAGTTTGAAGCCTCCATGGTGTTTGGAGAAAGCCAGATATCAAAAGGAACAGACCCCGACCTGGAGCCTTGCTGCAATCCTCAGTGTAGCCCCAAGCCCGGCTGCTGTAAGTGTTGATGGGACAAACTCCCACTTCCGCTGATGACAATGTGGGAAAGCCTGGAGCTACTGCACTGATTTTTGCCTCAAGATTGCTTTGTGCAAGCACAAGATGTGATGCTGATTTTGTAATTCCCTGATAATGCATTGCCACTTGCTTTTGTTACTGAAAAGTAACATTGTAAACACTCCTCAATGAGATGATTTTCTTAATATTGATATTGACTACTTTTAGAACTAATGTATCACAATGTACTGTATTTTTCCTGACTATTTGAATACATGTTTTATTCATTGATTTATGATTTCATTTTCCACTCAACATTCTTTATAATCATAACATTTTGAATAGATGTTTGGACTTTATGTGAAAACGCTTTGCAACATATTTCAATCACACAAACAATCAAGAGTAGATCTCAACAATAAAGACAACAATAAAGGTTTCGGACATCAAGCATATATTTTATTCATAAGACCAAACCCATGACAAGTCAGTGATTTTTTTGTCAATTTTTTTCCCTTTGTTTTTCCCTGGAATTTTAATTCATTTTACAAGTCCTTTGTTTTTAAAGATACAAGATAGGATATGTTTGTTCCGTCACATACTGTTTTGCTCTAGGTATACAGTGAAGAATCTTGTTGATGTAATAAAGTCAAAAGTTTGGTTTAACTGTTAATGTATGTCTTAGCGGATATATAGGACTAGATCATCCTCAGAGGTTGTTTTTGTATAGCTTTGTGAAAAGAAGGGTTTTAGGCTGTGACAAGATAGAAAAACATAATCCGAAGCAAATAGATACAGATCAGAGATGGGTCACACTGTTGGAGCTCAAAGGCGATAACTATAATCGGCAAGACGCAATAATAGTTTTCCAGTGGCAGCGGACTATTCAGCTCTAACAGCAGATTGGTCAGTAGTCTGGTGGGTGTATGTGTCACACACTAATGATGTCACATCTCACAAATGTGCTCTAAAGGTGCTGCTGAAGCCTGTCTGTCCAGAGGTATGGAGTTGGCAGGAACTCAAATGCCACCTGTGTGACAGATACTGAGTTAACATCTTGTGAAGAAACACAAGACACTGAAATAAAATTATTGCAGATCACAGAAATGTATGTGTTTTTCTTTTTTTTTAGGGGTTTTTGTCTGGTTGTGATCTCTTTTTTCTTTTTAATTAATGTACATATTAATTTTATAACATACTCAACATAAAGGACAGCACTATCTTAGATTCGCTATTGTATATACATGATCTAACTGACAGCGATACGTATGTAGATAACACTCTGCCTCCCTCCTACCATCAACAGTGAACGGGGGTGTTTGTTCTCGTGAACTGTGACTGAAAGCAGCGGAACAAGATGCTAAACAGTGTCTGAAAGAACAATGGGGATGGTCAGGGGTGGTAAAACCTGAAACTTCAGATGACTGTACTGAGTGCATCATTTATCAAATCTACCCCCTCCCCAATATAAGGTGCTAGACTGTAAGCTATGGTACCAGATTAAGAGCAATAAATAAACATAGGAACACGTGGCCATCCCTTTTATCCATCATACTTAAAAAACAAGATCAAAGTCTAACCATTTACATAACTATAAAACCTCCCTTTTAATGTTTTATTAAAGGTTTGATTACATTGTGATACCAGGACCAAGTTTTAGCAGAACGCTTTCACTGTACAGTAGGCACACTGCAATACAGCATTACTGACACGCGGCTACCAGTCAGTCTAATCATTCCTTTTCCCTCATTGAAACTGCCAAGTCAAAAGAAAACGGAGACTAGGATGTCCCTGACAACCAGATTTATACAGTCGGAGGTATGAGAATATGGCTTTTCAGAGGGCTTTTGCTTTCTTTGACCTGGAAGTCACATCAAGCATTGCCAATCATACAGTGATCAATGATTTGCAATTTTAACAGTTGAATGATTTCATATGAAAGCTCCCCACGGCGAAGGTCAGCAAGCAGTGCAACTTTGAGGACTGGACAAGAGTAAAATGGTTCTGTCATATCATCCAAATGTGCTGACTCTTCCTGCACCTAATCCAAGCTGAATGAAATATCTGTGGGGCTAATAACATTCAAAGTTCATCACAAGTCATTACTCTAAAATCTCTTACACCTGCAGTTCCTCCTGTCAGAGTGAGTCATTAATACCCACAATAAAACAAAATCCCCTCCATCAGTCTCAGCTGTGAGTGTTTCTTAATTAGTCTGGATGAGGCGCCTGCATGTCTACGTTCTATACATATATTTACAACACACACTACGTCTTGTACGCGACACAGGGGTAAGCTTGGACCAAGGACAGTTCACTGCACTCTCTCTACTTTGCTCCAATGTCACTATCAGTAGAAATCAAATTAGCAGTTATAATATTTTGAACAAATACATATTTACAGTTAATTAAACGCCGACCTCTTGGTTCTACACCATTTCTGTACTGATTGTTGAGCTGCTTGCCATTCACTTGGATATGTGCATTTCTTGGTGTGTCTGTGTGCAGTAACCCTACTAGCCATGCATTGAAAAGTGAAACAGCAGTAGTAGGTATATTGTTTTCATTTCAAAAGAGGAACCCTTAAATAAACAGGTGCTCAGCGTCTTAGTTTTATATCATAGAAAAAGTTAAAAGAAACAGGCAATCAATCCATCGAGATGATGGAAATAAACAGAGAGGGATGAATGAAATCATTCAAATGCCTAGCATACTGTAGAAATGAAGATCCCAGTTTTAGAGGGACACAAAGGAGTATTTTACAATGGAGAGAAGACCCCACTGACAGCGCCCTCTGGTGGCAAACCTGATGAACATACACAAGCTGCTGAGAAAGAAGGTGGTCGTCATGGCAACACTTCTTACTCCAGGTAGATGTCCTCGGTGGGGCAGGCGTACTCCAGATGTTCCTGGTAGTACTCCTGGAAGGCTCGTCTGTGGAAAATACAGACAGAAGAGAGCATGACTAAAGATCAACCTGCCAGCTATTAAAGGCAGCCTTCCATAGTAATCTTCTTCTTGTATTAACAGATTTTATTTTATAGTGATGCTCTGACTATTTACTAAGAAATGTCTGGTGCAAACATGAAAAATGCTTAATTAAAATAATTCCAGTGCAAATACAGAATCACTCTTGTTGAATCAAAGGAGGGTAATTGTTTTTGTCCTTGTTGTTGGGTCTGTTCCACAGACAGAGCTGGATGAGAAGCTGATAGATGAAACAGTTTTGCCCACCCCATGCTCTGCTGCCTGCTGTCGCTCCATCCAGAGACAGTGAACTATCTGTATCTTTAATTATTCAAACCCCATATGTCTGAATCCGACATGACTAAGCTTCCACACATGCTCACACATTAAATACTGCAGTGCACAATAAACCTGGATAACTGCTCACTTATCCGGCTACAGATGAGAGTGATTGGAAATACTCCAGGAATATGAGATCAGACTACAAAGGCAAATCATCAAAGAGCACTTCAAATATGATGTACAGTTAAATAGTTAATGTTTCCAATCTCTTTTAAGGGCTGTTAGCATTTTCAGCATCTTGACAAATAAAGTGCATTTACATATATATATATATATATATATATATATATATAGTAAAGTCATTATTGTGCCTTGGTATACCTTTGATGTAGAGTCATTGATATAATAATGTGATTTGGACTCACCCAACACACTCTGCTACAGGCCGCATGGACTCCTGGGATACAAACACGTGGCAAGCAAATCTGTTCAACATGGGGTGCTTAGTGATAAAGCCAAAGTAGCTGCAGAGAGAAGAAAACAATATGATGAAATCAGTCAGATGTTACACTGCACACTGGTGACAAGAGGGCAGAAAACCAACGTGTTTGTTTACCAGTTGTTCCTCGGATGGCAGCCACAGAACGAGATGTTCTTCATTTGGAAGAAGTGACTACATCTGTCATACTGAAGATGGGGCGAGGTGCAGAGACAGAGGCAAGAAGAAAGCATTAAAGCATTACATGTACAGTAACTTGTTATTCCATAGTAGAAGGACAATTGACTTTGAATTAATTGTCTGTTGAGTAATACTCTGAATTGAGTAATTGATTGATTCATTTTTTCATTTGTCCATACCTCATCGAGGGTGTCATATTCATCCTCCAGACTCATGATCAGTTTCACTCCTTGCAAGCTAATCTCCAGCTCACACAGAGAAGGAGGTCGCACATGTACAGTCCGTTTCCTTGATACCGCAATCTAACATAAATATATCATATTTACATGTCAAAACAACTTCCTTTAATGGTGCATACAGTGTAGCATACATGCTTGTGTCTGTTTTGTGCCATTCTTTTGCTGTTTTCCACTTAGCTCACCTTCTGCATGGCGGCGCAGAGAATGCCATTGCCTTGGTGATAAGGTACCTCAACAGACCCCAAAAACTGAACGCTGAAAGTCTCAATCCATGCTGGATTTCGTTTCATGCCTACAGAGTGCAATGTAGACAAATACAGAACATGTGATTGTTCTTACCTTTACAGTGAGACAAAGGAAACAACAGTCGATGAATCTCTCAACTCACCCAACAGCTCCTTAGACTGGCCTATGACCTCATGGGCATAGAAAGCAGGAAAGATGCCCCTCTCCCCTGTCCGCATGTTATAGCCTCGGTACCAGTAGTCATCCTCTTCTTCCTCCACATACAAAGGATCATCCACATCCAGCTCCAGCTCATCTGCATGTCTAGGGATGAATCTGCAGAGAGCAGCAGAGAGGGAGAGGACAAAAAAGAACTCTGTTAAATGTTGTGTCCTTACATAGTATCCCTGCTGCTGGGCATCCTATAGATGGGAGTTAATTCAATCAGGAAGCATCTGTTTGGGTTTCAGGTGACTCCCAATGGGGAGAAGAGAGAAAAGAGAAATGAAACAGCTGACATAGAAAGACAGTGGGGTGGGTGTAGGGAGACATAGAGCTCTACATGTTGGAATGTACTTACTGAAAAAGTACTGTAGCAAAGCAAATACATTATTATAAATGCACAACATGTACATGTATACAAGGGAGGTGCATGTAGCTTTCCCTCTCGCTCTTGCACACACCCAAGCACAGACACAGGGGGTGTCTCATGTGATTATTACTGGTCACCCTGCAGCTCTCGAGCCCAACTGTAGCTTGGACATCTGCTCTCCTCCCTTACATAATTAGTGAATCCTCAAGGAAAAGTAGCTTTGTTTATCTCCACAAGGGCCTTTTCTCCCAGACACAAACTGGTAATTTGCAAATTGGAGCTAATGGCATTCACAATTTATTCCACCACACCGTTTCTACAATCGCTGAAAACAATTGGGCGCATTTCTTGCAATCTTTTATTATGTACTAGTGCAGAGCCCGTTGAAAATGTGCCTGTTTGGAACGGGCAATTACTTGGCCTGTGGTATTGCTGCTTATAGAATTCATCAAAACCAAATTGTACCCCAAAATTACTTACAGAAGGACCCCAAACCACATCAAATGCAATCCACTGTATATCCTACTACTAACTTACTGATTTACCTGACACAGAACTTTGCAGATTCAGAATGTAATCACAAAATATCACAATGAAAATGTGGAGTAATCAGACATTAGCCTCATGGACTCATGGCAGTGCGCTACCCACCGGCCCGTTATGAGAGCTAAACAGCACATATCTGCGTTAATCACCACCAGAACCTGTGTGTGTGTGTGTGTGTGTGTGTGTGTGTGTGTGTGTGTGTATGTGTGTGTGTGTGCGAGCGCAGAGAGAGAGAGAGAGAGAGAGAGAGAGAGAGAGAGAGAGAGAGAGACAGAGAGAGAGAGAGAGAGAGAGAGAGACAGACATAGAGAGAGAGAGAGACAGAGAGAGAGACAGAGAGAGACAGAGAGAGAGAGACAGACAGAGAGAGAGAGAGAGAGAGAGAGAGAGAGAGAGAGAGAGCGAGAGAGAGAAAGACAGAGAGACGGTGTAGTATGTGAAACGTAGTACGTGAAAGATCCGAGTGAGTCACGACACAAACAGGTGCTCAGTCAGTGTTTGCATGCAGTGTGAGAGGGGGAGTGGCTAGCAGCTAGAGCGGCAAAAGCCAATGTGTGCTTCTTTTACCTATATATTTAACGATATCTTTTGCGTTTCTTATCCAAACAACGGCAAACTTGGCACTGCAGTTATTCGTGCATGTAGCAAGACACCTGTCAAGTTTGAAATCCATCGGACTAACGGTTCGAGAGATATGCACTTAACACACACACACACACACACACACACACACAGACACAGACAGACAGACAGACAGACGTTCCTGCAATTTATAGATAGATATGCTTTTTGCTGTAATTCACATTGCTCCCACTGATGTCACATTATCAAAAAATGAGTGTACTGTAGATTGTCTTACCTGTAGACTGCTCTGTGTGTCTGGTCCCTCTCCTCTCCATTGATGGTACAGGAGAAAAGTCCAAAGGACTCTGTGCCTAAGTGGCAAACATACGCCTGTTAGACCTTTTTACTGTCCTGAAAACTACCTTTTTCAAATAAAACTGAAAGCTAAATGTCAACAACAACATACACTGAATTATCTGTTGGAGGAACATTCTCAAGTAAACTTTGTTGGAGGTAGTCTAAATGGGAGCTCATTAGATTTGTCAAAAAAGAAATGGCAAAGAAAGCCTTTGTAATGAGCCTTTGATTATGCAAATCACCCTTTATTAGGGATATGAATCTTGAAGCGAGAGCACTGATTGATGATGGATGTACTGGGAGGTAGAGCCCTCCCATAGGTCTTGTGTGGGCTCCCTGCCAAATTTAGATCACATGTTAATGTATCATGCTGACAGTGATGAGTTAAACCCTAATGCAGTATATTCATTCTACGGAGCCTGAGTACATTTTAACGACAATAGGTATATTTACATTAGCTTAAGTTAAAGGAATAGTTCCACATTTAAAAAAAAATGCACGTATTGACTTTCTTGCCGAGAGTTACTGTAGATGAGGAATGGTAATGAGTAAGCTTTAGAACCAGGATGTATGTTTCCCCCTGCTTTTAGTCTTTATGCTAAACTAAGCTAACATCTCCTGACTAGGTTCATATTTAATTGACAGATATAAGAGTGTTTCTTATCTGACTCTTGGAAAGAAAGTGAATATTTGTATTTCCCAAAATCTCAAATGATTCCTTTAATCCGTACAATTACATCCTTGATTGCAAGTACATATCTGAGAGTTTTCCAGAAAGGTGCAGTGTCTGAACAGCCTCGTGGGCAACTTACTGGAGGAGCGGGAGGTGCTGTTGACGAACACATTGAGGAACTTCTTAGAGAATGGGAGGTCAGCCTCAGGGGATGAGTCCTCAGAAGAACTGAGAAGTTCTGGCCTCACCTCCTCATCATCCTGACCATAGTCCAGCCCTCTTGTCCCCAAAGGCTCCTCGTCACATAGCGTGGAGAGCTCACTGTCATCACTCAGGACGGAGGTGCACCTAAGAAGACAGGGTTTGTTGGTTTCAAGTACTGTAAGATTACTTGATTTACCACTAGAAGGCACACCCTACAGAAAGTAGTGTTTAATTAAAATTTTTAAATAAGTGTTACGATATTATCTCTAACTGGAGAATAATGCAAATACTATTGCATTTGTTCTCCCCAATTTAAACACATACACACATACTCAATTTTCATACATTTCACACACTGATTGTCAGAGCATACCTTCTGAGACTGACTAGTTCCAGCGTAGTATTTTCATCCACCACCAGCGTGTACTTCATGGAGTCATACGCCAGTCCATCATCTTCATTCGGCTGCCTCAGAGCCAGAGCTTTCTCGCACAGTGGTAGATCATGGTCAGATATGAGATGGTCTTGCACACTGGAATCAAGGGGTGGTGAACTGTCAAGCTCTAAGTCACTTCCCCTGTAGGACTGCTTCCTCAAGCCACCCAGGAATGGGTAAGAGTCTCCGTCGTCCTCCTCTTCTTCATTGTCCGTGGAGTAGGTGAGGCTGAAGCAGCGGTTGGTCTGGGCGGTGGGTATGTCCAGTGTCAAGCTTTGTTTAACCTCGGTTATACGCTCAAGAGAGGCTGAGGAACGACTCGTTGGCCTGGGCTCAGTCTCTCGTCCTTCATCCTTGTCGCTGACCACACTCTCACTGAGGCTTGGTGAGTCCAGATCCTTCCTTCCCTCTAGCATCATCAAGTCATTGTTGGGCTCTTCATCTTCCTCCTGTCTCCTGGCGTTCTTGGATGGTTTGCCTGTGAAGTTCTTCTCAGAGTCTTTAGTGGTATCCAAGGAGTTGAAATCTGTGGTCCCCCTCCCGTTGTTTGCACAGCGCTCCAAGATCACAGGGTTTATGGTGTCACCAGTAAAGTTGTTAATATACAGACAGGGATTCATCACTGCTCCTTCTTTTGAAGACTCCACACTCTTCCTCCTCTCGCCTTCATTCTCTTCTTCTTCTGATCCCTCCATCTCTGCTTTCTTCTCTTGGTCCTCATCATTGAAACCATCTCCATCTCCAATGTCTGAGGATGGTGAAATGGTGTCTGACACAGACACCTTCCTCTTGAAGCAGTCCTCAGGACAACTGATTGGGTACGAGCCCTCTGAGATCATCCTGTTGACCAGGTTGCTGAGCAGCCACGGTGAGTCTGAGTTCTCGCTCAGGTCGTCTTCGCTTTCTGATTCGGAGTCTCCCTCACTGGTTCCATCATATTCATCTGCATTGGGCATTAGCCTGGGTCCCACTGGCAGGTAGAAGGAGCGTTTGAAGCTCTCTAGACTGTGGTCTGGTTCTATCTGCAGCACCATCTGTCTGGACATGCTGTCTTCACATTGTTGGGCTGGAGGCAAAGTTTCATCTGGGTCAGCCTGGTGTTCGAAGGACTGCTCATCGTCCACATTCTGCAGCCCCATCAGAGCTTGACCATCATCGTAGGACTCAGGGGGTAAGATGGGCGAGTCAACAGGGGATGGCGTAGCAACAGTGGGTGAGGGTAGAGGGGAAGGAGAGGGAAGAGGAGACCCTTCTTTGATTGGGTCAGGTTGGCCCAGAAGTAAAGACACTTTCAGTCCCACGATGCCACTGTCCTGCTCTAACTCTGTGTCCGGGTCCAGCTCCTGGTCTGATGTAGGCGAGCTGGCCTCCTCAATGGAGTTGGTGAGGTGAGACGAGCGTCCACTGCTGCTGTCATCACTTGTCAGGTCAAGCTCTGTCTCTGAGATAGAGGAGATCATGTTGGAGACCACGGGACCTCCACAGGCAAACGCTGCCTCCAGCTCCCCTTCAACATCAGAGTCAGAGCCTGGAGAGCTGAGGTCCTTGTCCTGGTCCGAAGTCATGTAACCCTGCTGGTTCATGTCTGCTATCCCTGGGTCTGAGGATGGAGAGGTGGAGTCGTTAGCGGCTGCCTCCATGGCAGAAACTGCTGCATCAGAACTGTTGGACCGGTCAAGGACATCTGAGCGGCTGTTGGCCATAAAGCTGGAGAAGGAGGCGGGTTCAATGGAGGGGAATTCCACGTAAGTCGACTGATTCTCCTTACACACCATATCGTAAGTCTCCTTACACATGAACTCCACCTCAAAGTCCTTCTCCAGCTCCTCATCAGAGAAGGGTGTATCGGCACCATCGTTAGCTCCCATGGGTGCAGTGGATGACAAGCAGCGACTGGTTCCATCTGGGTCTAGCTCGTTCTCCGGCTCCACACCGGACTCACTGGTGATCGTGTAAGTGTCGGTGGCACGCCGGTTTGAGTGTTTGTGGTTGTGGTCGCTGTTGAGGTCGTGGTCCACCTCGGTGTCCGAACACTGGGAGTGCTCGTCTACAGAAGGTACTCTGGCTGTCTGGACTGAAGGGTCTACTTTTGACTCAGTGACATCACCAGAGAAAGGGTGGGACTTGTGTTGACCAAATGAGCCTGTGAAGATAAAAAGGTGGGGAGAAACAAGAAAGGCAATGGGAGAATGAAAGTACAGGATGACATAGAGGATTATGAAGAAGATGATGCAAAAAGAGAAAGGAGACAGGTCAGAAGAGTTGCAGAGCAATTTGGACAATTAAAGAGAGAAGATAAAAAGAAAAAGAATAATTAATTTTTCTTGAGTTCATAATCAATTTTTTTTAAAGGATGTGGGATGAGCAAGTTCAGCAAATGCTTTTTCATTAGAAACACACAAATATGATTTCCCAAAGTAAACTAGTGCAAATGGATTTGTAACAATTAACATGATGTGTTTTGCTAAACACATATAATCATATAAGTCAACTCAAATTCACATCACATCGTGTCATTTCACATTACGGCACTACACGACACTGATGATAATGGAATGAGCTCTAAGCTTGCAGGGCTGGCCTTTTTGTTACCGTATTCGGGCCTCTCCCGCCTGTTGCCCTCGATGTCGCAGAGGAGGGGCCTGTGAGGGGATTGGGGGTTCCCTCCCTCCCCTGCCTGTTTTGGTGGAGTACCTTTGCTCTGAGACCCTGGTGCCTGGGAAACTGGAGAGGCTGGGCACTGGCCTGTCACATGGCTACCATCCTCCAGACATGAGTGGGTTGGAGACAGACGACCTCGAGGTAGAGAAGATATTTATTTTCTAACTGTGTAATGCCTGCAGTTTGTAAAGAATCATTTATAATAGCTGGGCTTCTTTTAAACAAGGCAACAATAATGATGGGGCAGACTATATACTGTATCTGTCATTAGAACATCCCTAGGTGATTCAGCTATTGAATTAGTGTTGGGTAAGAAACTGAATCTAACATATGTATGAAAAAACATGGAAATTAATTTCTTCTCCAAAGATTTACCAAAAGTCAAAATAAGCAGGTGTGGTAGACCAACAAATGAATACAATGAAAACATATAGTCCATACTAAAACTTATCACAGCTAATTAGTCATGTATTCACCCTGTGAGGTCTTGCGTAAAGAGTCCTGCCAGCTTCCTTTCTTTGGGGAGAGACTGCTGTTGTTGTTAAGTGAATCCTAATGAGAGGAGAGAGAGGGAGATATTCGACAAAGTTATACAGAGTTATACATAATCTGTGTTCAGTGTGTGTTTAGGACCACAGCTTCAGGCTGCTTACCTGTGACACAGCAGTGGTGAGGTTCAATGTGGTGGGTCTGCTCTTCAGAGTGCCAAGAGTAGGAGAGAGAGGGGGGGAGGCAGAGGGAGACGGGGGTGCATCAGGGTCAACCTCTTCATCTTCTTCCTCTTCCTCCTCATCATCCTCATCTTCATCGTCAATCATCTCAAACTCTTGGAAGTCATCCTGGAAGGAGCAGACTGGGTGGTGCATGTCACTCTTCTCCAGAATGAGGGAGTCCTAAGGCCGAGGACAGAGATAGAAAGACAAAAAGAGACTTGTAATATGGTACAGACAGTAAAATAAAGGATGTTTTCACACCTTCAGCATGTTTTAGATAAACTAACCAAAGCATCTCCTGTTCTGACAGCAGAGGGGAAACTGTTATGTAGTGAGCCAACACAAAGAAAAAAGCTGCTACCTTCTATTCACTGCATATTATTTCCGTTTTCATCTAAAGCTTTGCCAAGAACAGGCCTGTCTGAAAGATGAGTAGAACAAGGAGAGCACAGATGGACGGCATGCAACACAATGTTCTTTGATTACACAGAAGGCATTTGTAAAACACACGTAAAGCACTGTAGTGGGCAACTCTGCAACAGAGTTCACATAAACAGCCACAGTACATTTTGCTGATATGTTCTTTCTGCAAACTCAGGTCCTCTGTGTGCAGTGTTTGGAATAACGCCGTTTAAAAGAACGGCGTTAGGTAACGACGTTATTTTTTCAGTAACGGGGTAATCTAACTAATTACTTTTCCCGTCGTTACAACGCCGTTAACGTTACTGGACGTTAAATGCGGTGCGTTACTATGCATTGATTGAATAAACTGTGTAATCCGAACGCACCCCTTGCTCACAGCTAGTGAGGAGGTGGGTTAATAACGAGGTAAGCGATTATGATTGGCTAAGTCAGAGTCATGTTTCATGGTAGCCAATCAGAGCGTGTTTTCAAAAGTGTTTTTACACACATGCCAGCACACGCGCCACACACACACACACACAACAGCTAAACAGAGATTCGAAGAAGCAGTAGAGATGGCGAGTCAGGAGCAATCCGATAAAAAGTTGGCATTTTCAAGGTGGAGATATAAGCACTACTTCAAATTCATTGTGGTCAAAGGCAAGAACGTGCATGTAATGTGTACATTATGTCCAGGAGCGAAGACTTTGTCGACATCTGTTGTAAGCAACTCTAATTTAATGAAGCATCTCACAACGACACACGCATCTACAAAGCTAGTGGCCAAAAACAGCGATACCTCAACCACAGATGATAGCTCGCTATCCACTAGCAAAGAAGGACTCGGAGCAAAGTCCTCCAAGCAGCAAAAGCTAGATCTTTCTGCCTCACAACAAAAAAACTGCTAAAAAAAAATCCAAATTCTTTGACATATAGCAACTTTTTTTTTAACAGTAACGCAAATAGTTACTTTCCTTGGTAACGAGTTACTTTTATCATAGAGTAATTCAGTTACTAACTCAGTTACTTTTTGGAACAAGTAGTGAGTAACTATAACTAATTACTTTTTTAAAGTAACGTTCCCAACACTGTCTGTGTGTGTGTGTGTGTGTGTGTGTGTGTGTGTGTGCATAAGACAGTGCAGCCTTCAGCATCAGCAGCGTTCCCACCTCCCTGTGAAAAGATAAAGGTGAAAAGGTTGAAATAATTAAGCCTAAGTAAATACAAAGTAAACTGGAAAAAACCTAGTCTTGAGGATGGACTGTTTGGAAGAGAAAGGAGGACGTGATAGTGTGTGTGTAAGACAAAGACGAAAGAAAAACACAGGAGAGGCAATGAAATAAGAGTGGATCAATCAATTGTCTCTCAGGTTTCAGTTGGTTTACCGGAAAGCAGTACACTAAATGATTTTGAGGTTTAATAGACCACACCTCCATGAGTGTGAGTGTGCTGCTGTGTAGCTTTCATGTTTGCCAGATACAAGGTATATTGATGATGCAAGGTCCATGAAGTAGCTTTTTGACACATCTCACACTGTCTGCTAAATATGGAAGAAGAGGCAATTGCCTGTGACAAGGCAAAATTGATCACATTGCTGCAGTGTGGAATTGTATATCTCTCACCTATATTCAACCTTACAAAAGTGAGATCACACCAACACCATCTCCCCTGATAAGCCTAAAAACATTGAGTATAAGGCGTTGCTCATGCTAATATTACTGTAATAAAAACTGATACATCATGGACAGAGTGCACAGACATTACCACAAACGTGTGGCTTATTTTTTTTCTGATTATCTCTTCCCTACTTTAAATCTGACAAAGCACCACAATTATTGATTTATCTGGTTTACAGTTTGAGCAACGCAGCAGTTTCTTTGTCTCTCAGTGCAGACTCTTTAATGGAGGAATCAAAGCTCACCCTCTCGCCCATCTAACGTGATTCTGCTGATGCCTGGTGCATCCACTTTATGCCACAGCAACAGAAATTAACTCTCAATCTATTACTGAGAGAGTACACATGAATATGTATACTTATATCTAATTAACATATCTATTTTTTTCTGTTCTTTAGCTGTTAAGATGTAAAGAAATGTTTTGAAAGGAATTGTGTATTGGCATGTGTTACGAAACCTTTAAATCAATCATTATAGGCATTCTCACTTCATGATCTACTGACAAGATTCATAATGTTGTTTCCTTACACTGACCCGTCATAATCCATCACTGGGTATACGTATGTGACCTATAACTCCATGGCAGGGTAAAAATCCAAAGATCCATCAGCAGGGTTGTGAAAATGCCACACCTGCCTGGGAAAATAACCTGCACTGTCAGGAGACATCCTTTAGCGGGGGCCACCTGACAGACTCGAAGAAAAAGAGAAAACTATAAATAAGAGTTGTGTGTTGGCGTGAATCAATCTCCATAGTCTCCAGTTCCCAAGGACATCCCATCAGGCCCAGTGACTGTCACTCCTCTGTCACCCAGCTGCTGGCACAGGGAGGTGTTGTGAATGAGTTTAGCTCTTACACACACAGAAGCATTGGAGAGCACAACTGCAGTCAATGGAAATGAAATTAGTCTAAAGTTAAAACTTTATTCTTTGTATCATACAAACTGCCCAAATGCATAAAAGCTGTACTGCTCCACATTCATACACACACTTGTGAACTTTTAACAGCTCTGCTAAAGACTAACATTCATTCGGAGTTTCATCAATTTTCGTCATTGGCGATAAATGAATTCTTGAGTTATGGCAAAAAATGCATTTTGTGAGGTCACAGTGACCTTTACCTTTGACCTCTGAAATCTAATCAGTTGGGTGGGTGTTTGTGCCAAATAGGGTTAGGGTAACATTCCCTCCAGGGGGACCCGAGATATCCTGTTTACAATAATGGGATCTACAGACGGACAACCTAAAAACATAACGCCTCAGGCCATGGCTGTTGCCAGCATGGAGGCATAAAAGAATGAACACAGAGCAGCTTTTGGATCACGAATTAGCAGACCACAGGCTTGTCCAGCAAGGGTAATTCTATACAACCTACTGCGTCTGCTGCTGCACATCAGAAGAAAGTGACATGGCAGCTCCATTATACGGCACTGTCCTCAGCAGTGGGGAGCGGAGAAGCTTCGGGTTGAACTGCAGGGCCATCTTGCTTACTGAGTGGACCAGCTGACAGAGCAAAGCGCTGGACAGATGAGAGAAACTGAGGACATGATCCTCAAGTGATCACACTCGTAGATCTCAAAGAAGAGAAGTGGAGGCTGAGAATGAAGTGGTCTTTTACTATAACACCTAACAGGCAGCGGGGTCAACAGAAAACAGGAAGGATCTGGTCGAGGTGCAAATAATCCTTGCAGAGACCAATATACAACTGTTGATTGACCATGAATGCAATGCTGCCCAATTACTGCAGATGTGCAGGAGTTATCTGTTGGCTGTGTCAGTATAATTGCAGTCAGGTATTCGACTAGGTGTTGTATTTTGGGTCTTTTTCAGTGCATCAATTACTGGCTACATGTTCACTGGTGCATGATTGGCTCCATACACACCTGCAAAGCCATTAGTCTTGTATCACTCAGGCGGTACTGTTACAATAATTGAAAAAAAGGAAATTATTTACTATTTATGCTCTTTTCACATCTAGCTAATATGATCATAAGTAAAGGTATGACTACATAATCACTATCTTCTCAAATGTATCTCTTACATTTACTTTGTACAATGGCAGTATGATTGGTGTCTGTGTGTGGGTGCATGTCTGTCCACTTAAAGCCCATTAACCTCTTAATCTGGGTGAATTTTATGTCGGAGTGTATGACAGATGTCGATTAGCCTACCATTAATGGAGACCACCTAGTGTGTGATGGCCTCCATCTATCAGTGTATTTCTCAATTTCCAAATTTTTAACTAGCACTACGTAGAGACACAGATACACCATTGCTCTGTCACACACTGAATTATGCATGTGCTCATGGCGTTCAATCGGGGCTGTGGAGAGACTCAGATGGATGCTAGAGAGACAGGAAGTGAAGAATCAGGGGCAAGTCACGGCAAAAAGCAGCAGGGTGTGTGTGTGTGTGTGGGGGGGGGGGGGGGGACTCAGACAAAAAAGGGAGGGGCTCCTTACATTGTGGTCTCTCTGCTAGTTATGTTGATATTCTGGATTAAAATAATTAAAGGTCAAGGAGAAAAAACAAATCACTCGGTTGAAAATACATTCTCAAACCTAATCCCCTCTGACATAATGGATAGTAGAAAAGGACAGCCTGAGTCGGAAATGCTATAGCATTTTGGCATTTGGCCAGCAATTACCATTTCCTCAGAGATATAAAATCAGACATTGATAACAAACCCATGTGAACGATCTTTAATTGCCTGTCTCTTTAGCTCTGGATGACAGAATAAGCAATTTTTTTAAGTGTGTGTCTATTTGTTTTTGTTCACATGTACATATGTGTGTGCTCCTGTCAAAAAAAGCTAAGTACCGATCTAAAAGGTTATGCAGATTAAAACCTGAACCCCATAACAAATTGGAATTAATCAGAGCTGGGGATTGGGGCCGGAGGATAATCTCACTGTTTAGTTTGGCTGTTCTTTCTAAACATCAAAGACATGCTGCCCAATATGGCTAAATCATACTGACAAAAAAAGAGAAGCCATTCTCTTAATCATCAGAGTGTGATGCACGAGGGAGGGACTGCTGCTGCTGATGAGCTGACAGAGTGTCACCCACCCGACTGATGCAGGCAAAATCAAATACCATGCGTAATACCCTTTGCACAAAATTCTCTATCTCACCTTTCATTCTCTGTTATTTAAATGTACATGGACACACTCAGAGGGCAACTGGGTGTCTGTCCTATCCATCCCATGTCAGCAAGATTACTTCCTGTGGGCAATGATGCAACGTAACAAGGACCGACACTATCTGTGCCATGCGCTTTTTTGATTGTGAAGTGAGCAATCACGGCCTTTGCTGATGTGTATCTGATGTGTGTGTGTGTGTGTGTGTGTGTGTGTGTGTGTGTGTGTGTGTGCGTGCGTGCGTGTGTGTGTATGTGAACATGTGTGGAAGGGAGAGAGGAGCAAAAGGACACTGATGCATGGTTTACTATACTGTATTGCCTCTCTGGCACAAAAAGAAAAGAAATCCACCCTTTAAAGTCTTTCTTACTGGGGAGGTTTCCTCACATGCTACGCGAACACAGCTTTGCTACAGTAGGGCTGCTAGGTTTCCATAATGTGTTTTGTTGGTGGATTACAGTGGAGGAAGCAAAATATCTAGCACAGATTTATACCGAGAGCTTAACCCTCAGAACCAACCATCCCTGAGCTAAATCCCTGTTTCCAGTCACCTCGGCAGTAAGAGAGAGAGAGAGAGAGAGAGAGAGAGAGAGAGAGAGAGAGAGGGAGAAAGTGAAGGAAGCATTGCTTTAAGGGGGAAAAGGAGTGGAGAAGTGGTAAAGAGCAAGGGGGAGGGAATCTGAGCTCTGTCTCTGAGCAACACTCTGCATAGCAGGGAGGGAAGGGAAGACACATGGGAGGGAGGGAGGGAGGGACGTTGTCTCTGCATAGCAGCAAACTGCACTGGGTCACCCACCCTCTGCTGCAGCCGTGACTCCACGCCACCAGCATAAAACATTTACATCCCACAGGATGGAGAGAGTGAGAAAGACAGAAAGAGAGAGAGAGGATATGAAAAAATAGTTCTTAGAAATTGTGTAATTAAGGTCTAAGCTGGTCGGACATGTGGGATGATGCAGCTAATGATTAAATCATTTGCATATACTTCCTAACACAGTCACTAGAACAGGATGCTTAGTGGAAGTGCTACTTAGAATTTCTATTATATGCCAAGGAGTTTAGTGAATGTATGCTGTTTGCTCAGATCCAGTGTGTATGATGATTTGTATGATTATCAGAGTACATAAAGGAAGAGTCACAATGTTTACCAAAGCCAAGCATGTTTCTCATTTTGCCGCTTATAATATGGATATCAGAGGCTTATGACCATTACTGTGATGACTGAAATGCTGGTCGCTTAAATAAAAATCCAGTGCTTATATAAGATAGCTATGTGCAAATAAGCAATTCTCAACACTAAATAGCTATGCAAACCAAGCCAGTCTCTATCTTTCTTTCTGTCACCTTAAGTACGCAACACTTGTCAGCTCATTTTCACTATAGCTTGCTTGAAGTTTCTCTCCTGTCACTGCAGACGAGCAAGACCGATATGCCAAAATTTGGTAGAAAACAGAAAAATAGGTTCCATTCCAAAAGGTTTACGATGCGTACAAAACTTTCACATATTTGAGACACAAAGCGCAAGAGATGCAAGGAAAGGTCAAATTTCAATAAAAGAAACCACATAACAGCAAAAGAGGGCCCCACCTTCTCATAAGGATCAGAGTCATAGTTGAGTCCAATCCCGCAGTCATCCGTGATTTCAGAGAGATCTTCATCATCAAACTCCTCCAGGCTGATGTCGTGGGCTGGCCTGGAAACACATGAGAGACAGTATATGAGGGGAATTTTTCATTGATTTATGCCCACACACTGAGACCTGCTCTAGGGGAAACCTGTTCTAACTCATGGCCTGTCACTGTCTATCTGGTTCTCAGTCACATATACTTGACACAGGCAGCACACACCCACGTCCTCCACCTTCTTTTCCTTAACAATCCACACTAACAAAGTGTGACACATTTCAGTGGTGTGGAATGACAACAGCAACACATACAGTACTGCAATTCAATTTCACATTAAGTTGGCTGGATTATGTCATATGAGCTGCGGATGTTATAAACAGAGTATGTACAGCAACAGCACACTACCACAGGGAAGTGATGTATTTTGTAATGAGCTGTGGCATTGCAAGTTTTCTTGATTAGGCTCTATCTCATCTTTGCCCCATTAATTTCAGCAGGCTCAAAGTTCTACAGCAGTTAGCTTGCTTTGTGTTGAAGGAAATGCTGCATTGCAGCTTTCCTGCTAAGAAAAGGGCACTCCACATATTACGTATGGAGGTGAGCTTACATCACACAGTCATATAGTCTCCCAAATATTGGTCCCTTGGAGAAAACGAGGATGTGCTGATGCATCTAAAAGTATAACAAAGACGGTCATGAAAAAGACACTGTAATCAGTGTCCCAATGCTAATGGTCTGTTTTAATGTACAGCAAGTGCTACTGACAGAACATACATGGAAAAAAAAGCTAAGCATGGCGGATATATTAAAGGATAAAAGGGGGTTTTGAGGTTATTGAGAATGCAATTAAACTTATACAAAATGAATGTTGCCTGTTATAAGCCTTTGGTCCATTACTATAGTTCAGTCAAAGCACAAAAAGCTAAAATAAATTGGATAAACACATTTTCATTTTAACTGTATGCCCTTAAGCGTATCATATAAGAAAATCTATCAAATGTAAACAATATTGAAAGTTATGATAAGCTAAATGGCACAAAAGGTTTCGATAAAACTGTGTGGTTAGGGTGCTACTGATACTGAAGCCTTGATATAACACATTCATTTTTCATTTGCGGAAAGTTACAGTTCCACACAAACAATTAGGCTTGACCTTGCTGTTGATAAGTGTATTTAATTGGCTACAATTGTACTAATGCTACAACTTGAGGATTTCCAACAGCATGCAGAACATTTTCAGGGAAAACAACACAAAGCTCTTTTTACAAAATGCTAGAAATAATTCATAATCCAAACTCAAAGTCATAGCTCAGTACTCAGCACCAACTTCTTAAAAGACAAGAAGAAAAGACACATTCATCATACTTCGTCATATATATTTTTTAGAATAAAGACTGATTCCTACCGTTTTTACTGGTTTTCGTGTAAAACAAGCAATATTTATCTATGCTATACATTTAGGATCACGGGACAATAGAAAACGGTTAAGTACGTAGGCTTACTGAACTTAAAGTGCCAAATTGTTATTTAATGGTGCCACTATATTATTCCATTGGATGTGCTCAAATTAATAACATCTAATTATGTCCTTGTTTTAAATATGTGTAATTAAGAGGTTTTTGGCTGTGTTTGTGGAGTGTGGCTAACGCAGGAGGTTTGATGTGTAAATTAAGTATGTAGCTTTGAAGATAAAGGCTTTAAGGGTCACTTTGTCTGAACTGATATGACTGAAGTTTTGATAACAGTCTGGCTGATATGATCCTAAACATGTGTATATAAAGCCTGTTCAGATTCAAGCAGAGTTGTATCCATCCAGGAGAGCTGTGTGTACAGGAGGGATCATGAAGTGTCTTGTTGCTGTTTTGGTCTTTGTGGTGCTCGCAGAGGGACTTGTCAGGTAAGGATCTCTTTGTATTTCTCAATTCTGTGCCTCTTTTGTCATAAAACAAAAAATTTTTTTACCAGAGAGCAAAATCATACTTTTGAAGACTTACTGCTAAAGTGACTTAAAGTGAAAGTCATAGTTTTTGCTTCCTACTTCCTCAGGATCCCTCTGCAGAAGCACAAGTCCATGCGTGAGGCCCTGAGAGAGAAAGGGATCAAGCTACCTTACCAGGATCCGGCTCTCAAGTACCAACCCAATGAGTTCGCCGGCTCTGCCAGCATGTACATCAATAACTACGCTGATGTAAGAAATCCTAATGGCACTTTTACATGCTGAAGCACAGCATTTTGATGAAAGCATTGACTGACTGATTGGTTTGTACTATCTTTCATTCTGTTCCTCCCGTTCTTTTCCTTCAACCAATGTGTTGCACAGACCACCTACTTTGGCGCCATCAGTATTGGAACACCCCCCCAGTCCCTCCAAGTGCTGTTTGACACCGGCTCTTCCAACCTGTGGGTGGACTCCACCTACTGTAACACTCAGGCCTGCAGTGAGTACAAACCAACAGGTTTTTTACTACAAAATCCCTCATATGTCACACTCTCATAGAACATGTTTGCATGTGTAGAACTTCTCCAGAGGACTTAAAGCTGATATAGGCCAAGCGTGCAGAGCTAGTCAAGAGATTACATATTGTACATACATGGGATTTAGAGTTCTAGTGTAATTACAGGCATGTCACTAAGCATATTCGGTCTTTGGGGAGCGTCAGACACTGTGTTAGTTCATATTCAGCTCATGATTTCTATAAGCAAGTGAATTATCAGTATGTCAAAAGGCTTTGCAAGGCATGAGGACATGTTTGTGGAAATGGCTTCAGAGAAAATCCCAATCTATGCCATTCGCAGACGCACACACAAAGTTCGACCCCCAGCAGTCCTCTACCTTCTCTGCCAATGGACAGAGCGTCTACCTACCCTACGGCGCTGGAAGCCTCTATGGACAGTTGGGATATGACAGTGTCAATGTGAGTCAAAACAAATCATTCAAACCAAGTACATCAGTTAAATAAAACACTAGACTGGACTGAGTACTACCAGACAGCAGACATTTTCAAAGACCAGTGCAGCCGTTTTCTGTTTGATTTATGTAAAGTGCTGAATTAGTGAAAAGAAAAGGAATACCATTTTTATACACAAAATACTTTCAAAACTACAAAAAATGTAGAACTAGCAGATTCATTGAAATGATTTATAGAATCAACAGAGGTTTACCCCATTCATTTCTTAACGTTGCTGTCTACAGTCATACAGGCTGAAGCTTGAACATGTATAAATACAGTCTATGAATTGGCATCTTACTCATTGTATTGGTTGGTTTTGGACCCATAGGTAGGCGGCATTGTGGTCACTAACCAGGAGATCGGTCTGAGCACACAGGAGCCTAGTCAGCCCTTTCTGGCTGCCAAGTTTGACGGCATCCTCGGCCTGGCCTATCCAGCAATCTCAGCTGGAGGACAGACTCCTGTCATGGACAACATGATTTCTCAAAACTTGCTGAATGCCGACATATTTGCTTTCTATCTGTCCAGGTGACACAAGAGATCTACTGAGTAGTGTAAAACATGCATCATCACATATAGGACATACTGTACTGCCTGAAATATTACTGTATATCCACATGGAGAGCTTGCAGCTAAGTTTTGGTTTGTCGTTTGGTTTAGGGGAGGGCAGCAGGGCAGTGAGCTCTCTTTTGGAGGAGTGGACAACAGCATGTACCAGGGCCAGATCTACTGGACCCCTGTCACTGCCGAGACCTACTGGCAGATCGGTGTTCAAGGGTCAGTGCTTTTCAACATTTCATCAACTTGAAAAATCAAACGCTCTTCTATATAAGTATAGCTTCCTAGATGAGTGATTCATTTTGTGTGCTAATATGACTGCATGAAAATCTTGGCATGTGTGGTGCCTTGCAGATTCGAGATCAATGGCCAAGAGACCGGCTGGTGCTCTCAGGGCTGCCAGTCCATTGTGGACACTGGAACCTCTCAGCTGACAGCCCCAAGCCAGTTTCTGGCTAACATCATGCAGGCCATTGGAGCTCAACAGAGCCAATATGGAATGGTAAGACAAATGGAGAGACAGACAGACGCTCCTACAGAGAAGTATTATGAAAGTTAGCCACCATTATTATTGCCCATAAAGATCCAGCTCTGTCCACAGGCTGCACTCATTTAAAAGTCATTATGAGCAGTTGAGGTGAAGGTCCCAAAGCATACCTTACCATACCATACAAAAGTGGAAAAGCAGGAATGCAATTAAACTATGTACAAATTGGGCCAGTTTGTTTTGGTCTGCGTTTCTATCATTCTTAAACAGTGTCTCTTTGTTGTCTCCAGTACATGGTGGACTGCAGCCAAATCAACAACCTGCCAACTCTCAGCTTTGTTATCAGCGGCACTGCCTTCCCTCTGCCTCCTTCTGCTTACATTGAACAGGTATGTTTTATACATGCATGCAGAGTGCAATTTGTGTATGTGTCCCATTATGTGCATGCCACATTGAATGGTTTGTGGGTGTGTGTGCAATGTTATAAACATTTCAAATCTCCTGTCTCCACATCCAGCAAAACCAGAATGGATACCAGTTCTGCTCAGTGAGCATCACCCCCACCTACCTGCCCTCTCAGAATGGCCAGCCCCTGTGGATCTTTGGAGACGTGTTCCTCAGAGAGTACTACTCCGTCTATGACCGCACCAACAACCGTGTCGGCTTTGCATCAGCTGTCTAACTGTTGTCAGTGTAACCTAACCTGACCATAAACCTGATCAGATAATAATAAGAAAGTCTGTTCTACATTTATTGTACATCCTCAAATTGTAATTGGATTTGAATATTCAAAACTGAAAAATGTGTCCATAAAATTGCATCATCCTCAAGCAGAATAAATTTAAAATGTTCACTGCAAGTGTTTTAATATTTATTTTTTTCTAAATGAGGCTGAGGGACATAATAAGGGGTTTCCCCCTTAATAATTAACCTTGAGTTTGTTTGTGTGTGTGTGTGTGTGTGTGTGTGTGTGTGTCCAGCAAATGCACATATGCATGCTCTTTGCTTTTGAGCACTTGTGTTTCCTCCACATAAACTAAATAAGGATAAATGTTATTTGTGAGACAGACAAGACAGTTTGTTGTTATCTTAGTAAAATGGATTATATAGCGTAGAATAGTGGACTTACATGTAACTTGCCTTATGACACTGGCGCCATATTGGTTCCATGGCATTATTGCATTATTACTGGTGCCAGACATTGTGAGACAACATATTATTTATTACCATTCATCATTAAACATGAAAACGGTGTGAACCTTGGGTGTGGTTTGTAGGTTTGTAACTGGAGCATCAAGACTATTCCACATGGTCACATAAGGTCACCAATGAGCTCTTCACCTATCAAAGTCTTCAGGGAAGCTGTGTTTGTAAGTGTAGATGTGTGTGTGTGTGTGTGTGTGTGTGTGTGTGTGTGTGTGCGTGCGTGCGTGCGTGTGATTCACAATGGAAAAACACCACAACAGTGCAGTTGTATCCAAGCCAGCTGTCACCACCATGTAGGTGGAACAAAGTCCTGTGTTCTGTTTCTGGATGAAGGGTTGGAATAGTTGAGGTGGACAAGGAGGGAGGGCAATGAGAAGCCTGTAGCTAGTCAAGTAGAAATGTTGAATTCAAAAGGTATAACTGCACTAGACAAATCAAAATCTTTGTTTGCGTCATGGCACAAAGCAATTTTTCATGGAGACAACAAACAATGCAACCGATTTCCTGTGAAATCTGACCAACTGCAACTCCAGGTGAAATGCAAAGCACAGGCTGTGGAGGCTTCTAATGCTGTTTGTGATGGTCTTGTTTTCAAACGAAGTACACTAATGTCCCAAAATGGATGTGGTAATGATTAATTTACACATACTGTATAGCACATTTAAATGGTCCAGCCATGCAGATAGTTTGATTTGCCCAGGTTTGAGCTGTCTCTCTGCTGCTTTATAGTGCTTATAGCATTGAAAATGTACAATTACAAAATTCAACCGCAACCGCAAATATTATCTGTTACTCTGGATAATCAGCAGAACACAGTCAACAGTTTTCATAACTGTAGAAAGAATAGTACAAATTACTATATTTTCAATGAAAACTCTTCATAGTTAAATGTGTGGATTATCCAGAGTAACAGGGACACTGTTTCAGGAAAAAAAGTTGTTGATTTAAAAAATTTAATTAAATGTTGTGGGCTCTACAAACAAAATTCCATTCTTTTCTCTGTATTATGGTGGAGGCAGAAATCTCAGACAGATTCCCCAAAACCTGGATCAATAAAGCCTAATCTATCTGCGTGGCTACATACCACTAACATTTTTGTATGAATATTTTGATGAACTGGTCTTTTATTATTATCTGACATCGTTTTTTCATTTCCTTTTCGATTATCGCTTTTCTGGTCTCCCCCATTCCTCCGTATTGTGTTCTGTTTCCAGACTCCATTTTGTTTTTGTGCTTATCCGCTTAGTGTTGGAGTTCTCCTGTAACTCTGCAATGCACAACAGAGTTTGGCCCCATATTACCCATAAACTGCACAGCCCAACAATGTGTGTCAGCGAAAAGCTCCAGCGCAAAGGCCTCTATCCTCTCCTTGAAGAGTGAAAACACAGACTGACCCCAGCCGCACACAGACACACAGACATACAGGTACACCTCATACGCAAGCACATACAAACTTCTCATCTTCTATCACGCTGTATGTTTTATGTCACTTGCTAAAAAAGTATTCTGCATTATTTTGATTTCAGAATCTATATCACATAGTGAGATGCAGCCACCATTGCAGTGTTGACATTTCATGTCCATGTTCCTGCTTTGGTGTTTAGACAGCATCCAAGTGAGCGTGCAGTTACTGTCACACCATGTTGTATACCACTCGCTGCTTATCCGACAGCGCACTGTGACGCCCCTTGCTTTCAGTCCACCCCTGCTTGTGATCATTCTAAATAATTATGGTTTGAAGCTGGAGGGGAATTATAACAATACCACTCTTCATACTTAGGCCTACATCACATCAGTCTCAAACCTATTCTGAATTGTGATATGCTGAGCAAAATGAGAATCCAAGAAAACAAGTCAGTACAAAATGACCATTCACTGATACCAGTCGGGTTGCTGCAATGGCACACCCAGATTCACTGGCACTGCTGAGGTTTTGCAACCACCTCTGTGTGTCTTCAGCGCCTTCTTTTCGATTTCTCCCTGCCCTTCTCAAACAATCTCTCCAGCCCACATTTGTACTAACAGCTATTCTCTGCCACCTCTGATCCTGTCAAGTCCGGACCAGAAATTGTCAAACCAGCACAATGTCATCTTTGCTTGTCTAATTCTGTATAAACACTGACTGCATGTTCATGCATACAGGGTGTCCTTTTTTGTCTGAAAATAAAATCTCAACTGTCTCACTGAGTTATAACCCATAACCCATTTTACTTGTTCAGTGACTTATTAAATGTGATTATTTGCAGTTTTGTCCTTGTCAACCATTATAGTAAATTGAGTCTTTTTGGGTTTAGGACTCTTTGTCAGACATAACAAGACATTGGAAGATGTCACCTTGGACTCTACAAAATAGTGATGGACTATTTTCTGATGTTTTATTGACCATTAATGAAAAAAAAGTTTAATTCATTACTTCCACAGCTAAACCTGATACTGTATAGCTACTCCTTAAATAACCCCAGTGACTCCAATCAAAACGAATACAAATGCCTATAAAGTTGTATATATGTAAAACTAGTAGAGTAGAATGGATGTCCACAGTCAAAAAATGAAATAAGACAAAAATAAGAATCTGAGAAGAAAACTGATAAAAATATTAAAATAGATACAGATACTAAGGGGGGGTCGGTGGGGTGTCGTCCGTAATTAGGCTGCCTTTCAACCATCAGCACCTGCTCCACGGTGACATCATCATCTTGAAAAGCCAAGGACATTTGATGTGGCTGCATCTGACTCGTTAACGCGATCAATTTCCCAGGCTTTTCACCCACCATCAGTAATGTAGAGACACACCCACACACGAGTCATATATTTAACCTAATGAGGCACTCTCTGTTGTCTGTGTCAGATCCAAACCTGATGCTAACGCCATCTTTGAACTAAAGGCGGACATGATGCATCTCAGAGCAGATGATTTCATGTTGATTTGTCTGTATTTTGGATTGATGAAGTCATCCGATGTAAAGCAAATGCTGCTGATAGATGGGAAACATTCACTGGCGTCATACTGATGGAAAACAAGTCACATTGACTGCTTAAATATGATGACTGGAAAAACACAGCTGTAGCAACAAGCCGCTGCAAAGATTGACATGTAAAAACATGCCAAGTGTTGGTTGTACACAGAGTGTGAGAGAGAGGGAGAGAGAGATGAGATATGGAAGACAGCATGGGGGAGGCAGAGATGGTACGCCTAAGCTAAAATGAATCTGTGTTTGAGTTAAGCCTCTTACCCCATGGTAACCATACCCACCACTCACTTCCCCCCCTCTGCCCTCTCAAACAGCCTTCAAAGAGTCGGAAGGCAAAAGTGGAACATTGACTGCTAAACATATGACATTCACAGGGAGAGGGATAAGGGGGGGGGGGGGGTTGTAGTAGTCTAGTTTTAAAATATAGATGTACTCTGATGGAATACAACTGGGGTTTGACAGAATTATATC
The DNA here is from genome assembly GCF_008315115.2 of Sander lucioperca. Classification (NCBI taxonomy): domain Eukaryota; kingdom Metazoa; phylum Chordata; class Actinopteri; order Perciformes; family Percidae; genus Sander; species Sander lucioperca. The sequence continues at coordinate 15,368,773 of NC_050179.1, forward strand.
AAATCTGAATCTGGAATCAAAATATCTTATCAAATCAAAAACCCTTTCAACTCCTTTCAACTAAAGATTATTGTCATTACTGATTAATCTGCCGATTATTTTCTTGATTCTTTAGTTACTCAGAAAGAAGTGAAACACGTCCATACCAGTTTCCCAGAGCTCAAGGTAATGTCTTCAAATGTCTTGTTCTGTCTGATCATCAGGTGAAATTCTAAATAAAATCAATTTATTGTCGTGGAAGACTATGAAAACCAGGAAATACTCACATCTGAGACGCCGTTACCAGTGCATTTTTGCCATTTTGCTTCAAAAATGATCAATTAGATAATCAATTATCTAAACAATTGCTGATATATTCTGAGTTTATCAACTAATTGACTAATCATATACAGTGTAGTTGAATCCATTTAGATTTAGCTTTCATCCATTTTAAGCTCCACAATTTATTTGAAAAAAGAAATGTTATGAATGAATGGTTACTTTAAAAATACAAAAGATCATAAATAGTCAGTAGGTGATTTGTTGAAGCTAAACACATTAAACCATCTTGAAACCAGATCCAAAATGGAACCTGCTTTCCGAACCCAACCCTCCCACATACAGCCTAACTCCCCCCAAAAATGACCTCCCACCAGTCTGCATTAAGACTGCTGCCTCAGCAAATTTACAACAACAATCCTTTCACAAAATGTAATCAATGAATTCTAAAGTATGGGTCACTGGTACGTTAAGTCCCACATTTTGATATATCAGCACATTAGTTTTAGGTTTCAGCAAACCACAGCAGGGGTTTATTTACTTTAATCATGGCAGACCTGGATGGAGTTCTTTTCTATATAAATATAGTGTATCTGTAAGATAAAGCCTTGATGGAAAAATGAAGTATTGATTACGTAACTTCACCATATGAAACCACGTCCCTCATTTTATGTTGTAAATGAGTACACTCACATATCTCAACAACACAAATTAGAGGTTACATCAATTGAAAAGTACACCTGATATGCAGCTGATATGTACCTTTTAAGGTTTGTTTTTTTCAGTGGAAAGATTGAGAGGGCAGGAGAAATTATAGTCTGTCATACATTTCTGGTACTCGGGAGAGAAAGATGGGCTCACTTATGGATTATGTTGCCCATTGGAAACAGTGTTTAAGGTTATGTAAGGCAGATTACTGTACCACACCATCACACCACTGGTGGTTTCACCCATGAATCAGTTAGACACAACAACACATAGACACAACATAAACATACTGGAAGGAAAATACACACACACACACACACACAAAACAAATGGACCCATTACTAAATGAGCAATGTACTTTTCATTAAACAAATCTACATATCTGGACATTTTCATCTCCTTATGCTCCTAAATACTAATATTTCATCAAAGTGAATTATTGGTATTCACAATCAGAAATCATGATTCATAGCTAAACCAATAGGCATAATATGTGTACTCTTGAATGTACAAATTATTCAAAACAATCAAGTGCAATAGAACAGTCTCAACCCTTAATATAGTGATGCAAGCAGCTGCTCTTTACATGTCGTCTGTAAACCTGGCTTTATTTCTGAGCACTGAGAAGTAAACTAAAACGTCAGTAACACAATATATCAGCAGGCGAAAAGACTGCATAAAGAAAAGAGTTACCCCTACTATTCCTCTAATAAATAAAAGATTAATAAAGACTAGCTCACTTTAGCTGATCACCAATGCTATTATTGATGCAATGGCCAAAGCTTGGCTCTATGCTCTGAACTAAAAAAAAAAAACAGGCCTATTGATCTGATATGATCCAGCCATGAGATGAAGCTACAGTATGTAACTAAATCCCACATTAGTGCATGTTGTGGATATAAAATCCACTGGGACCTGGCTTGCTAATGTGATTGCATTCTGTAAGGACGTTGGACATGTGGAGGCAGACACAGGGGCAATGAAATGTTGTAGCACTATATGCATATGTGCAAAGAGGTGCTCTAAGCATCAACATCAAATGCATATTTTTACAAAGATGTAATAGTATAGCAAGACATTTACAACATTTTACAAATAATTGTTGTTAATAGGATTTCTTCTACTGTATTTGGTGACAGAGAGGAAGGCCTTATGCCGTAGTAGACGTGACATTATTGCATATGGTAATGGAATTAGAAATACAATGAAATCTATCATGTTTCTGGAACATTTTCCAATCTGCCTCAAGGCATAAGCAGATATGAATATTGCAGCAGCCTCCACACAATTCCATCCAAATCACACCAAAGTCTTTCATTACTCCACATCTTACCAGGCCTAATTTACATCCAAAAAACAATTAAAGAAATGTCGTGTCATGTCGTTTAACCTAACATGGACAACCTTGGAGAGAATACTGTGTCGCTAATTCTGCACAAGTTATTGATCTCTACCAGCCAGTAGAATCCCACTCACAATTGTGTTTAGGCAAGTAGACAATGCAAGCAGATTTGCCGTATTGTGTGTCGCAGAGGTCACATTAGAGACATTTGAAACAATGTCAATATCAGTGGACTTCCGTAAATCATTGTTCAGCAACATGCCCTTGCCTGGGTTGGACTCAACAGGGCGTGGGCCTCACACAGAGAATGCGCAAGGCGGGTGCCCATGTCGCGACATCTTAAGATCAATCATTTGTCATCTAATTTACCATTTGCTCATCTTCACACTCGGAGAATAATACAAGTTGTCTTAAAATAGTTGTCTTTAATGAAAGTATCAGCTCCAAAACACAAACAACCGGCCCTTTTTAGCTGCAGGTCTATCGCAGGGAGGCAGCAGCAGGCCGGCAGGTTATTCAAAATATCTACTACCCAGGGTAGGGAATGTGTTTTATTGCAGTCATCAAAACAAAACGGATACATATGTTTATCACCTTGAGTGTCATTTCCTCCACTCATCAACCGTGAGCATCGTCCCCCATCATCCCCCACACTGTCGCTCTATGTAGCTCTTACCTGCAGCCAGGAGGAGACAAGGAATGGAAAGTGGATAGGGAAAACATCTCAGCCCTGTCCGCCATCTTCTTCCACAAATGACTCAGAGCGACTGCAGAAAATCACGGAGGGGAGCGCAGTCCATTCACAATCACAGGGCAGAGGACAGACGCAGCCGTGGACAGAGGTTTCTCTCCCTGCGGCCCCACAGATGCCTGGTCGCAAGCCTTCAATCAGACGAGCCTGCTCAGCAACATCAAATCTGCAGTCAACCATCCACACAAGCAGATGGGAGGGGGTGTCAAAGAAAGAAATGCTCTTCGGAGACAGTGCACAACGCCGCGAAAATTAATATAAAATCCTGTTCCCCCCCGATACGTCCACACGAAGCATAAGCGCGCAGTATGTGACCGCAGTCCGTTTTTTCCTCGCCAAATGTCTGCTGCTGTGATGCTGCCTGTGACACACAACGGATAGGGGCCAGCAGTGCGGAGACAGGCAGAGACAGAGGAGGAGGGGGTGTGGAGCAGAGACGATATAACGTCAGTGGTGCCGATACCGTAGGCCTGTAAGTAGGCTGTCCTGAGTGGATGCAGGCACAGCTTGAGCCTGCACCCTCGATAAGCAGAAAAACAGTGGCGTAGAAAAACTATTTTCGTAAAATGTTTAAAATGACATTACACTGACAGGAAAACAAGCAGACAGAGCAAACGTGCTTTCCAAAGTTAGGTCCGGGGACCACTAGAGAGGTCCTTTGGAGGGATCCAGGGGTTCCCCGGAAAAGACTTGCGTTTCAATGGCCTATTATTCAAGCCACTGTTGGTAAGATGGACTATGGCTTATTGTTTAGCTTTAGTTGATTTGCCTTCCATCCCGCTTGTGGCAGTCAACTTGAGACAGAAAAGAGAAAGTACTGCCAGCAGGAGAGCACAGTGCTACAGAAAATTAACCAACAAACGATAACGCAAAGGCAGAAAGCATGGCATATGCAATGGCAAACACTGAAATGAAGAACTGGTAAATTCTCAGGGCACAAAAGACTACAAAGTGCCAAAAAATGCACAGGTAAGATACAAAACATATTGGGGACTGTTTTAGTGTCATTGTGCACATACAGTATACAGGCTATTTAACACAATACACGCCACTGTGCAGTGTGTATATATATTTGATTTATTATGAAAATAGTAATACACATAGTCTAATACAATTCCATGTAGGGTATTATGGAAGGTCTAATCACATACAATCCATATTTTTATTCTATTTAACCTTACATGTAGGCTATCTCAAATGTATAACCTTTGTAAGTAGATTCACTATAATAAGCCATACAAACATCTTAATAATCCCCCCCCCAGAAAACACTGTCTTTTAGAGAAAAACACATACTGTATATGCTAGGTATATTTTTAATTGAGATTGGCGTTGCTTTAAGATGATTAGAGGCTGAAGGTTGCACTTTTCCTCCATTTGTATTTATCACTGATTGTAGATTGACAATCAATCAGTGAATCACACCTCAGACGTTAGGAGGTATCATGCGATATTGAGCAGGCGCAGTGTGGAGCTGTTTACTGCCTGTGGTGCTGAAGTGTATATGGCTAAGCTGCAGTTTACCACCTGTGCCACACGGGGGCGGTAAATGTCCACTCACTCACTGAAAAGCTGACAGAACAAGTGCAATTGTATTGTACGGTGGCCGACGGGCAAACGCACTGCAACTTAATGAAACACACACCAATAGACAAAACACAAGCAAATTAAGAAAACATATTCATAAATTTGACAACACATGCGCAGCATTTAGCAAACGCGCTGCAAATACACACAACACAACCAAATACACAAACTCGCTGCAAATACAGAAACGATGCAAAAAGAAAAGCATACAATCCACGAAAACAAATGCAACAAAAAAACCTGCTGCATATTACACAACGGAAGTTCTCCAGGCCTTTAGGGGGAGCGCCGCCCCCCCCCGTGGAGTCGAAAATCAAGCTGTTCCACATAGCGCTCCCCATAGAGGCCTGGAGAACATCCGTTGTGTAATCTGGATGCAACGTTTTTTTCAAATTAATGAAGATGTTTTCTTAATTTGCTTATGTTTTGTCTATTTGCGTGTGTTTCATTAAGTTGCAGTGTGTTTGCACCTGTCGGACACCGTAGTATTGCCCCCCTTACACTTAACAGGATTCACTAAGTTATTCAAACAACAAACAGTGATGAAATGGAGGGTAACACCCATTACAACTTTAATTTTTACCAAATGATTTTCTTATTTATTCAATTGGTTTTGTAACTTTATGTTAACTAATAAGGAGCCGTACTATTCCTTTAGTTAATCACTATATGGTCAGTGTACAGCTTAAAAGAAAAACAGGAAAATGTTTGCCTTTCCTGTAATGGTTCTATCCAATAAATGACACAAGCCTATCACACAATTGCATTTTTATTTCCATCAAATGGAAGATGTAGCCTATGGTCTATGAACTGGGCAGATGTGATCCATATGTAACATTTAGCATAACACAGAGGGCAATGTAAAGCAAGTTATCTTTCATTTTTCTGGTTCTTACACTTTAATTGTGTTTTGATAGCCTATGTTAAATGTTGATCAACTGAGTAAATAGGGTTACTTTGTTTAAACTGAACTATTATCAAGAAGCAATTGAATAACATACAGACAGTTATGAAGTAAGGAGACTGTTTATTCTGATGGTCATAGCCATGGCAGGGACTTCAGTTAAGTGACCACCTTCTCTCCAATGTTGAAGGGACCCAGGGTGACAAGACCATCCCATTCGAAAACTAAGGAAGAAAGACAGAAGACATGTGTCATAGTATGCACCATTGTGGTTGTCTTACAACACAGGCACACATATAGTACCAACTTGTGATAGTGGCAACATAATATCAACTCTGATAAAAATAGTAGTGTAATTTAATGTGTTGACTGTTCAATTTTCCTCATATAATATCACATGCTTTAGACAATTAATTTTTTTTAACAAACTTTCTCTATGGGAAACATCCCGACTCTTTCTCCAAGGATTCTTCATGTTGCCGCCATAACCAGTTGAGCCACCGCCGCCAAAACCAGTTGAGCCACCGCCGCCGCTGCCGCTGCCACTGCCGCCAGCACCAGTTGAGCCGCCACCACCAGTTGAGCCGCCACCACCAGTTGAGCCGCCACCACCAGCACCAGTTGAGCCGCCACCACCAGAGGCACCAGTGTTAACTCCACCACCTGGAGGGTTAGCTGGTAAAACTAAACTAGGTACAGGTGGTCCAAATGAACCAGATTCACAGGAGCCACAAGCTGCATCAACTCCGCTGGCCTCCTTCCAACTATGAAGAAAGAGAGACGCAAGTAGTGAATACCATATCACACATAATCACACTTTTTTCACACATGCAGACTCACCCACTGATGTAGGAACAAGCTCTATGTGTAGCATCGACGCCATCGTTAGCAGATGTCGCTTTCAAGTGGCAAGTAACGTAGAGCTGTTGGAATAATAGAGGGTTTGGGTTATTATTAGAGGTTTTTACGCAGCATTGGATGTAGTCTATAGCAGAAAATATTAAATCAGTCTTGAAGATGCTCACCACTCCACTAGCAACACCCTGGAATCTGAAGGCTTCCAACTGGAACTGAAGCTTGTTGTCTGCAACGCGAGGCATGAACTTAGAGACAGAGCCTGTGATCCTAGCATCGACCAAACACCTGCATGTGGAGAAACATTAACATTAGTGATGGACTTGTGAGTGTTTGTGATAATATAGTCTCACTGTACAGAAAAACTTCAATTAACTCACCCAAAGTTATCAATAAAGGCATAACTAGGGGTGGAGGTCACGTCAGCTGAAAGAGTAGCTACGCAGGTATCCACATAAACTCTGAGCGGCACATGGAAGAACTGCTTAACGGTAGCCTCAATATTTATAACCTGTCCCAGGAAATACTGATGGCTTGGCCTCTCATTTTTCCAGTCATCTGTGCAAGGAGATAATGACATTTTAGCATTGTCGACAAATATATATTTCAAATCACAGTCCCATAGAAGTTAAAAAGATAAATAATTTTTTTAACTCACCCATCATTAGTTTCAGGGTGAAGTATAAGAATTCATTTGCCACCATAACCGCAGAGAATGGGATCCACAGGGCGTCAAGAGGAAGGCTGCTCACATTTAGCTTCCTGAATGATTAAATGTTCATTACAATGCAGACTAGTAGGTAGTAAGTACTTTTCACATCAATGTCCATCTGCTGTTCGAATAAGCTAATCAGATTTGGTGATCTATGGTTACTGGATTTGCTTAGGTCAAGGGTAATGGATTACATGTCAGTTTAAGATCGTTATGTTGTATTATGTTATTTATTTGTTTGTCTGCGTATTGCCACACCTTTCACATATAGTCTACATACCTTGGGTAGTGGCACTCCACAATTACAGCAGCTTGGATAGCCCTCACCACAGGAGCAATGTCCAGAGGACGGGGAGTATAGTTCACAGTGAAGCTGTAGATGAGGGAATCTTGGTTCATCTAGTTGAGATATAAATATTATATATATAAATATATATATTGCAATAAAATAGCATCATACATGAACATATTTTACCATAGTTTGAATTAATATTCATTGCAGTGTATTATTTTGGCATCTTCATCTTACCGTTAATGTGCTTTGACAATCTTGCAGTGCCACTTCAAAAATCAACACTTTAGCAACAGGGTCCTCTGCAGCAGGAGCACAGTTTCCCAGGAAAAGTTCAGAAGGGTTGATTAAGTGGCCAGTCCCAAATATGTCCTTCTTGACTTCCACATGAGCAACCTTCTCTTTGCACTCAACAGCAACAGTTGCAGCAGGAACAGGATATCTCAGCTCGAAAGGCACCGCGACTGGGGCAACAGCTGAGGCTAATACAGGGTATTTCCAGGTGAGTGGCTTCTCAAATGTCTGCTTTGTCTGTTGTGGCTCTTGAGGAGTTTTTTTCACTGCCATTGGCCATTGCTTGTTAAAAGGAGGGTTCCATTGAGCATCGCATAAGCTGACATGTAAGGCCAGTGCCACAAGGCACACTGCAGTACACTTCATCACTATGGCTTCACAGCAACAAATTACCTACACAAGATCACTAGATGCTGTAGGGAAGGTGGGCATGTGCACCTGCTTTTATAGTACAGTGAGCATGTTTACTGCCATTACATTCCCGCCCCTTCTGTTGGCCATTACCCATCAGAACTGATGAGTATAAACCTTAGCCAATGAAATCATTGCAGCTGCAGACCAAAAGAGATGCTTACAGCTCTGACATGGCATCATCAGCTGGGTTTAGATTATTCATTCTTTTAATGCATAAAATGTTACTGTGCCCAGAAATAACCGCCCATGTGCTGAAACAAATCAATGTGAGGTTAACGTACCAAATTAAATGAAAACTGTAATAGCATCATCAGGTTCATTTAAAAGTTAACAATCATTTTTCTTCAAGCAAGTGAGAAACAATATATAACTAGTTGGCAAACATGCACTTAAAAAGTGGTGGCAACAAACAGTTATGTTGACTCTGGGTTAGGTCTACCTGCCCTCAACATGTCAAACTTCAGTATTTTGCCAAAGTACATTTTGTGAAAGGCTGCAAATCAATATGGCTCCAGCCTCCAGCCAGTGGTGGAAGAAGTATTCTGATCTTTTACTTAAGTAAAAGTACTAATACCACACTGTAAAAATACTCTGTAAAGCAAAAGTCCTGCATTGAAAATGTTACTTTAGTAAATGTATCTAAGATTCATCAGAAAAAATTACTTAAAGTATTAAAACTAAAAGTACTCAATGCAGACAAATCCTCACATTTTAGAAACTGGAAACGATCAAAACAGTTCAGTCAATCAACTGTTTACACTGCTGATTATTTCAGCTGTTGTTGAGTAGTTTAATTTATAATAAAACATTGCAGTTTATAAACTATTACGTTTTTATACTCCAGTGTTAGGTTTCCCTTCTGACAGAGATGTTATTCTCTGTTTTCTGCCAAGGGACTTCAGATGAAAATTAGCTTATAGCTAACTCTGGTTTTGCTAAGGAGCTGTGCATTGTCTCTGTCAAATAAATACATAAATACATACAATTTAATAAAAACTACATGTGTGCAGAAATCTTAATTCGTAAAGTAACTAGTAACTAAAGCTGTCAGATGAATGTAGTAGAGTAAAAAGTACAATATATTCCTCTGAAATGTAGTGGATTAGAAGTAGAAAGTGGCATGAAAAAAAAGACAAGTAAAGTACAGTACTTGAGTAAATGTACTTAGTTACATTACACCACTGTCTCCAGCCAGTATCACCTGAGATTAACCATGAAACTGAACAGTAATACAGAAGCCAAGTGTTTAAAATGCCGTAACTCCAGAAAAACTTCAATTGAAAGAAGTGGTTACAAAAAAGGAAGCATTATTCAGAACGTGTGCAAAGAGAAATAAGGGGAACATGTTATTTTTTTGTTATGTTTTTTATTTAGTTTGGTATATTGGTTTATTGGTACACCAACCGACATGATTTTGTAACTTGCAGTTAAAGATCTTGAGTTGTACTAATGAAACTATTATCTCTATCTATTATCTCAATTTATATCAATAAAATCCCAACCCAAAAAATCTCAAGTGACAACTAATATTTGTACAATTTTGCACAATTTTAAAGCTATAGTGCATAGTTTCTGTTGCCCATATGAGGAATTCTAAGTAATGACAACAACGCAAACAACAAGCCTTTGGTGATTGCACGTTTTTCTCCCATCCTGGAATGCTGTGTGGACTACAACCACCGGGCAATGGGCAGATTACCCAAGCGAAAAGCAAATGGATCATTTGAGTAAGTTCAACATTAAGTAATCTTATGCTTTAGACATGTTGTCAACATGTAGGTAGGAATTGAGAAATTCTGATCAATAATATTCAAAAACAGGGATGTCACTAGGATTGAAAGACAGGGGGGGCTTAGCCCCCAGGGTATTTGTAACTTGCGTTTGCAAGTTCACTCACATGTTTTGTTACTGTATTAGAGCTACACTTATGTCAACAACCAGTCAAGAAACCAATATGTTAACAAGTAAAAAGTGACAGACATATCCTTTTCTTCTTTTTCTAATCTATTCCTTCTGTTTTATCCTTTAAGATAAAAAAAACCCTGATGCTAATTTCATGACTTCGAAATGCAAATTGGTCACATGAAACAACATCCAAAATGTCCAAAAACTGACAGAGGCCAGATAGCTAATAAGTTGGTAAGTTAAACAAATATGACAAATAGCAGTACAAGAAAAAGAAAAAAAATAGGCATAATAGGCATCACTGCATACTTTATCATGTAAGCTATTGATACAGATCCTATTTAAAGTAGCTACTGTCTAAATACAATAACCTGATGGCAGAAGGAATAAAAGATTTGGAGTAGCGTTTACTGTATGTAGGATTGCTTTCATTTTATTTTCACATGTGTATATGTGGGCATGTGCTCATCTTTAGCCTAGCCTTAGGCAACATCTACATATGTATTTAATTTATCACAGCCAATGAATGAAGAAAGTTAAATAGAATATAGCTAGCATATATAATAAATATAATGAAATAATTTAGTTTAGGCTATGCATAGTGCCTAGCCTGCCAACAAATGCTTATTGTTACAAAACAATCCTTAGACCTATAGACCACTACTGACCTTAATCATGCTGGCTCCCTCAGAATCAACTGCTCCGCCAAACTCCTGCTTCTCTTTCTCTCTGCTGAAATATCTTCCAATATCCATCTCATCTGCTCAATGAATTGAAGGATACACCGGTACAATAGCATTAACAGGGACCCGATGACTTTAGTTTTCAGTGACAACAACATTCTATGGGGATTGATATTGTTTTAGAATATGCCTTCTATAGAGATAGGCTATATTATTGGCAATGAATAGAGTTGTGATTAGCTTGCTAAGTTAACCATTTCTTGTATTTCCCTCGTTCACTCTAGCTAGACTTTAGTTTTCCATAGCAAACCAAAATATCCCCTTTCCTTTACTTCAAGAAAACGTAGCTAAAGGTAAGCAGGTCATTAAAAACAACTTAGAATTTCACTCTGTATCACGCTAAGTGTAATCAATCTTCCTTTCACCATTAGCGTGTACCGGTGTGTGTGTATGTGTGTGTGTGGGGGGGAGGGTGCATAGAGAGTTCAGACCGAAGAGTAGCGATGAAACGAGATGAATCCCCCAGTTACTTGCACGCGCCGGTCTGCAACGCTCTGAAAGCTGCCAGTTGACACCAATGCAACGAGACGGTGCGGTGCATCATCTTGGTAGCACAACGACTCTCTGTACTTCTGTCTAACTTCGGACTTTTCGGCTTTTTTGTAGCTGGATATATATCATTTGTTGCGTCTAAATATGAATGAGGATAAATCGAATTGTTATTGTTGTTCTTATTATTATTTAGGAGGGCTTAGGAACATTTTGGGGTAGCTTCAGCCCCCCTAAAATAGGCTGTTCAAAAACTAAGAATTCCAACAGTGTTTATCAAAGCTAGAAAAATGTTTTTTTTTAATTATTATTATTATTATTATTATTATTATTATTTATTATTGAGCTAGAATCCACTTAATGTAAACACTTTTACCATCTAAAAAGGTACCACAAGCGTTACAATAAGAAGTCAAGGAAGTAAAGGACTACAGCTACATTCCAGCACTTCAAAGAGCTGTCAAAGGCTCAGTGAGGTCAGGAGGCCAGATGATCCGGCGTTAAGGAGTTCTGTGTGATATACTGTACCTGCACCAACCACAGGAGAGTTGTTGCAGACAAAAGCCAGAAGAGGAATAGGTGAGTCATACAACTTGCCTTAGGTAAAACTGAATATGTGAAATGTGTAATGGTCTTTACCCCAGACATAAGAGAAAATGTATTAAACAATATTGGATACCCTCCTAAATCAATTGGAGAGACCTTTTTATATTAAGGCGAATAGTGACCTTGGAGTTAGTGTCAAGAGTCATTTTCAAACATCCGTCTGCACAAAGTCAGACAAGGTCCCAATTTGCCCGAATATACAAACTAGTGCTGTCAAACGATTAAAATATTTAATGTGATTAATCGCATTAATGTCATAGTTAACTCGCAATTAATCGCACATTCGTATCTATTCTAAATGTCCCTAGATTTCTTTTTGTCCAATTTTTTTTTTTATTATTTTAATGCTCTTATCAACATGGAAAAGTGGATTGGCTTGCTTTGTGCTTTTGTCGCCTGGCTTTGACGAGGGGGCGGAGAATTCACATCAGCTGTGTGCTTGGTATCAAGTGGTATTTCAGACTGGACGTGCTGCGATGATAGCTCAGTTCACAACGACAAAACACACAGATCACTTTGGTCTTGTCAATGGAACCATTTGGCAACTTTTTAAAAGTAAACTTTCCATTCAGAATCTTATTGGCCTCCATTTCGGCGTCTCGCGCTCGCCATCCACTCAAAACGTGACGTTAGCCTACTACTCTTTGGCCGGCTCGCAAGCCCAAACAAGTGTGTGCGGCGTGCCTGTTGTTGTTTTGTTTCCGGTCTAGCTAGATCCGGTGTGGTGTTGTAGTTTTTCTAACGTTACTAGTTGTTGCAACAGCATGTGAAAAAAACTACAAAGTTTGCTATGCCAAAAAAAATGTTAATCTCGTGATAAAAAAATTTACGCCGTTAAAATGGGTTTGCGTTAACGCCGTTAATAACGCGTTTAACTGACAGCACTAATATAAACACAGTCTCTGAAACTAAAACGTATTTAGTAATATCTCTAATATTGTCCGGAAAAGCTACATAATTTACTGCTAAAAAACACATAATTATTCCGTATTTGGTAACACTTTATTTGAAGGGGTGTGCATAAGACTGACATGACAGTGTCATAATTATGACATGACAGGTCCAAATTATTTCTTTACTTGAGGTCAAGAAAGATATTCATGACACTATTATAATGCTCTCATGACAGCCAATGTAAAAACCAACCCCTTAATGTCAAATGTAATGTTAACGCATAAAATTAAATAGTTTATTAAAGTTTGATAATTAGGCTTGTTATGACATATTTATGACAGGTCTAGGTGAATGTCAGGTTGTCATAACAACGACATCAACAGGTTGTATTGCCTTGTTTAATGTCAAGTTGTCATAACACAGAGATTGTTGTCTTCGTTAATCAATCAATTAATCAATCAATCAAAATGTATTTATACAGCACTTTACAGCGCCAGCAGGTATCCAAAGTGCTTTACATCAGGAGCCAAGTACAAAACAACACATACAATAAAAAAGAATGAAGCATATAACACAATAAAATCAGAAAAGGTTGCAAAGAAACAGGAGAGTGAAATTGTCACACCACTACTATGTATTAAAAGTTAATGTCAAGTTGTCATGACAAAGACATCTCGGACAATGCTAACTTTGCATTAAAAGTGTCATAATTTACCGAATGACACTTAATAACAACAGTCATGAACACTCAAAATGATTCCTTCATGTTCATGACAGGTGTCATGTTAGTCTTATGTTTATTTATTTATTGTTGGTGATGTAAAAACTGTGATAGAAAATTATTATTTATTTCCTTACACAAATCAAATCGCAACTATCTATCTATCTATCTATCTATCTATCTATCTATCTAGATCAGGGGTCACCAACATGGTGCCCGTGGGCACCAGGTAGCCCCCAAGGATCACAGGAGTAGCCCTCAGGCCTGTTCTAAAAAATGAAAATTGAATATTGATATTATCTGTTTCCCACCTTGTTAAGTCGTTGATAATTATTGATAATGACAAATCATTAACGTGATCAGTGTCTTCACATAGATGACTATCATTAATCATTAATAATCATATATAACTAAAGGCAAACTGAGCAAATTTGTTATTTCAGAAGAGTGTATCAAACTGGTAGCCCTTCGTATGACTCAGTACCCATGAAGTAGCTCTCAGTTTCAAAAAGGTTGGTGACCCCTGATCTAGATATTCACAGCTGCTTTATTGTAAAAGGATGCGATGAAGGCGATGCGTTCACGGACCTCATTACCAGCTCGGCCCTTTCTGTGTCGGCCAGTTCTGCGGCATTTCTACCTTGTCTACGGGTGTCGAGAAGGTGAATGTACCCTCCCAAGATGAGGTCGATTTCCCTTTCAGAAGAGAAGGGGCCGGCGCCAGAAACCAGAAACAGCCCCAAAATTGCCATCGCCAAACTCACAAGACTCCATTTAAATATACAATACTTTTAGCGTGAATAGAGCCAGCATATTTTTACCAGAAAATGGGTGAATTAAGGGTTTATGTCAACCAAACCAAAGTGGTGATTGTTGGAACAGTGGGAAGATGAACCCAAAAAGCTTTTAATAGTTTTTTTTTTTTTTCTGTCGACGTTGAATGAAGTGTATTTCACAATGATAAAATTACTGTTTATTTAAATGGTCTGATGGTGAGTCTGGTGGGTTTGGCGAAACGACTTGGGTCTGTCTGTTTAATCAAATACTTATCTAATTAATCTTTCGTCTTGAGTATGCTTATGTTGTCATTATAATATAAGACTGTAATGCTTCATTGAAAGTGAAAAATGACTTTATTCTTTAATGAGTATGATGCAGAATTGTTCTATAATTTTATGTCACATGTTGTTTGTAAGAATTTGAAAATAAAGTTAAGAAAAAAACAACCTGTGTATTTTAAAAATGTGTAGCTCAGGTCTTAGTACATAATACATCCATGAGCTCACCACTGAGATGCTGGAAGCAACCAACAGACTTTCACTTGCAAAACGGCTCCAGGGCTCCTACCAGTAGCCAAAGATATATTACACCCGTACTGGTTTAGCACCACCAAATAGGTTATATATTTTAAAAATGTCATTTTTATAACTTCTTTGGCAGTACCGTTGACAATGACTGGTAATTGTTTTAGGGCATTATCTGATAACTTTCAAAACAGGCAAATTCAATTTATGAAAAAAAAACTATTTTGGGAAATATCTTGAATTATTATTCTTACACTCTTATGGCTTTTGTAGATATATACAATCTAATTATTATTCATTTAAGCTTGCCATATTTTTTTAAACATTTATATGATTCCAGAATACTCCAGATACTCATAGTGTCTTTGTAGATAAAGTAAAATGAAATTATGTTTTAGTTTTGCCTGATCTACAATTTCATTTTGACTAAAACTTTAACTGCAAATATCCAAAAGGATAATTAAAGGTGCAATATGTATTACATGTACTGTATTAAATTATTAATGTTCAGAAGATTGTGGCATCCGGTGACTTCGGTGACTTTTGCGTGCAGAAATTCGAGTGAAGATAATTACCTCTTCTGAAGAGTCCATTATGTTATTTTAATCCGCCGTGTCCTCCTTGGCTACAAGTAACTGTGTGGAGGAGGGGTGGGGGCTCTTGATTACGGAAGGCTTTCATGTGGATGCAGCAACATTGGCGTTGTCATTACTTAGAAATCCTCATGGAGGCGACAGAAACTATGCACTATAGCTTTAAGATATCTTCTAAGAAATTAAAGATATCTTCAATAAAAAACTCATAACTTGAGTTATATAGCAATGGAGATATTTGGAAGTCAAAGGTTAACTGTAACTATTCTAAACAACTGTTTGGACATGAATACAATGATAAATCTGAGACTGCACCAATATGTCCATGTTCAAATCACAAGTCAAAACTCACTTTTTTGAAACTGCTTTTTATGTTTAATTAATAGTAGTGTGTTATTTAAAAAGATTGAAGGAAACTCTATCATGGTCTACATTTTTAGAAAAGTCAAATATACTTAAGATGATAACAAGTATTTGTTTTGTCTACATGAAGGTCTGTTGCATAAATACAATGTGACCTGCACATTGTAGGTCATGACGACCCTGTGAAGGTTTTTGTGGAAAATGTACAAACAAGCTGTTATTTATTCCATTGAAAACCAATAATAATCAGTGGGCTGTCTGTAGCAAGCTGGGATAGATTCCTACATAATAGTATGTTTGTTATCATGCATACTGTTAGTATCTCCTGGTGCTGTTGTGCTGATGTGTGAAATTCCTGTATTTTGTTCTCTGAATTTACTTTTTTTGGCATGATCTCTAATCTCTTCAGTGCATCACCACAGACCAACCAGTTACTGGAGCATTGGCAGGTGTGGGCGGCAAATAGGATGTGAGTCATCAGCAAGTCAACATTGCCAATACCTTATAAAAGCCAGCATCTTCAGAACATATTTTTAACAGCACCTAGTGTTCTTTGTGAATCGCTCTGTTCTGTGAAGCCATGGCATTGAAGTTGATTTGCGGTTGCCTTCTGGCAGTTGCCCTGCTTGGTTGTTTTGCTTTTGATGATGGTGTGGTTAACACTGAGATTAATAAATTCAAGTGGCCGCCTATGCCCCAGCTGCCTCAGCCGCCTCCGTGGCAACCGCAGCCCCAGCCATCTCGACCTCAGTGGCCACCCAAACAGCCTCCAAAACAGCCGTCTTGGCCCAATCCGCCTCAGAAGCCTCAGCAGCCCCCACAGCCTCCGTTTCCTCAGAAGCCTCAGCAGCCACCACAGCCTCTGTTTTCTCAGAAGCCTCAGCAGCCCCTACAGCCTCCGTTTCCTCAGAAGCCTCAGCAGCCCCTACAGCCTCCACAGAAGCATCCTCAGCAGCTCCTACAGCCTAATAAGCCTCAGCAGCCGACAGAAGCATTTCACTCTTGTGAAGTAGCTGAACAGTACAAGATACAGTGTGGAGCTCCTGACATAGATGCTTCACAATGTAATGCTATAAACTGCTGCTTTGATGGACGCATGTGCTATTATGGAAAATCTGGTAAATATGTTTCTATTCCTCACAGAACTAGATGGATATCCTACTCTGATACTTGAAATGGGGTCTTTGCTTCATAAATAGTTTTTCTCAGTTACTCTTCAGTGCACTGTGGACGGCCAGTTCATCGTGGTAGTGGCGAGAGATGCCACCCTACCAAACCTCGACTTGGAGTCAGTTACTTTGCTTGGAAGTGATCCAGCCTGCAGTCCTGTTGGCACCACTTCAGCTTTTGCCATCTACCAGTTCCCTGTCACTGCCTGTGGCACTGTCATGACGGTAGGGCTGGATGATTAATTGAAAAATAATCGTAACCTAAATTCAGAGCCTATAACCGACGTAATTTTACCAA
Source organism: Sander lucioperca (assembly GCF_008315115.2). Lineage (NCBI taxonomy): Eukaryota > Metazoa > Chordata > Actinopteri > Perciformes > Percidae > Sander > Sander lucioperca. Next base: position 15,385,975 of record NC_050179.1, read on the forward strand.
GTCGGTTATTTCGGTCTTTTAATCCTATTAATATTTCCGCGGCCACCCACTGTGTGTTAATTTACTTTCCCCTTAAAACATATTACGGCCGCTGCGTGTGTAGTCACGTGACTCCGCCCCGTCGAGTCTGCGACCATAGGTGCTTTCCGATCGGATAGTACTTGTACTTTTTAGAGGAAAAGTACACTTCTAAGCAGTTCTAAGAACTACTCTCCCCCAAAATATTTTTTCCCGTTTGCATTCCCACTGGCCAAGTGGCCATAGGGACTGGTAGGAGGGGTAAGGGAGCGACGCAAGCACGGCAACGGTCTTTATAGCATCGTCACTAGACCTTAGCGTCACATACAACAACAACAAATTATGCTAATACTTGTGCACTTTTCCTATATTAAATGCACGTCCATTCTCGTAGTAATTCACGTAATGTTTTGCTCAACACAGACGGGGCCTCTGCCTGCTGCGCTGTGGACGTGTGTGTGTGTGTGTGTGTCTGCTTGTTTTACTATATTCGTGGGGTCCAAAAACCGGGGAATACAGTATCCTTGTGGGGTCTGCACAGCCTTGTGGGGCCCAAAATGCTGGACCCCACAACTTTAAAGGTCTGTTTGAGGGTTAAGACTTGGTTTTAGGATTAGGGTTAGAATTAGGTTATGGTTAGGGTGAGGGTAAGGGTTAAGGTTAGGCATTTAGTTGTGATGGTTAAGGTTAGGGTAAGGAGCTAGGGAATGCATTATGTCAATGACGGGTCCCCACAAAGATAGTGAAACAAACGTGTGTGTGTGTGTGTGTGTGTGTGTGTGTATGTGTGTGTGTGTGTGTGTGTGTGTGTGTGTGTGTGTGTGTGTGTGTGTGTGTGTGTGTGTGTGTGTGTGTGTGTGTGTGACGGCCGGCAAGCCACAGGACACGCTTGTGGAGTTTAACTCCGAAAAGACAGTTAACCACAGGTTCCCGTTAATCTTATGATGGACATTTATTATTTATTTTCTACATTTTTAGGAAACTTTTTTTTTTTTTTACATTAAAACTTAAATTACTTTTTTACAAGACGTTTTTATTTCATTGTAAAATCTACTGTTGTAGATTTCAGTTCAGTTGTTTGAAATATTTAATAAATAAGCATTAATTGCTATCTGTGTGTTGTTTCCTTATTTTAGAATCTCAAAGATAGGATTATGCACTCTTTCATTAGAAAAAATAACCGTGAATATATTTACAGTATAAAAAAAGAATTTTTTTTTAAAAATAATCGTTTAATAATCGTAATCGAGGTAACTTTTTCGATTAATCGTGATTATGATTTTAGCCAAAATCGTCCAGCCCTACATGACGGTAAGTGTTGTTAACTCATTTGACTGTTCAATTTGATTTGTATTAATTTTTGTCGGGTTGTAATAAAGACCAAAATACTGCTAATTTACTGTAGGAGGAGCCTGGGGTTATAATCTATCAGAACAGGATGTCCTCCTCTTTTGAAGTCGCTATTGGACAAAACGGAGCCATTACCAGAGACAGCAGCTTTCAGTATGTGTTTTTCTTTCTTTACACTTATCACAACATGAAAGATTACTACTACTATGACTAGTACTCGGCTAAGGCTTAAAGTATTCAGACAATTCAGTGGTAAGACAATACAGTGAACTGTTGTTGAATTTCTTGGTTATCGTTAGTTCATTGGGATATTTTACAACCCAAACTACATTCAAATTGTTTTCTGACTGATTGACTGACAAAGCCCTTATTTCTTGTCTCAGGCTCATTTGCCAGTGTAGATATACTGGCATCTCAGTTGAGGCTCTGATCATTGAGGTTCAACTGGTCCCTCCACCACCCCCAGTTGCTGCTCTTGGACCACTGAATGTGGAGCTGAGGCTGGGCAACGGAATATGTACTGCCAAGGGTTGTTTGGAACGTTAGTGTCAAGGAGATATTATGTGCAGTTATAGTTTCATTTGGCAGTGACTGCGTCACCAATCAGTGTTTTCTCTTTGAGCAGAGGATGTGGCCTACAGCTCATTTTACCTGGTTTCCGACTACCCCATCAAAAAGGTTCTCAGGGATCCTGTGTACGTTGAGATCCGAATTCTGGAGAGGACAGATCCCAACCTGGTCTTGACTCTTGGAAGATGCTGGGCAACTGCTGACCCCTCCCCTTATAGTCTTCCTCAGTGGGACTTGCTGATTGATGGGTATTTATATTGATGGTTTAACTTGGAAATAGGCATTTATAATGTTTTTTTAATATATTTATACTAAGTCCCAATTTTTCACTTTGTCTTCTTGCTATAGCTGCCTATACCGTGATGACAATTACATGACCGCCCTGATCCCTGTCGATGCCTCATCAGGTCTCCAGTTCCCAAGCCACTACAGACGTTTTGTGTTTAAGATGTTCACATTTGTAGGTACTGGAAGTCCCAGTGCCCCCGCGGACAGTGCTAAGGGACACCCTTCAGATCCACAGGTTATGGTTCCTCTCCAAGTAAAGGTATATGATCCAACAAGCCTATTTAAAAAAAGGTTTTAGTTTAGTTTTCATGCTATTTTTAATATCAACGTATCTACATATTTTCCAACAATACATTTGTTTTTGACCAGGTGTATATCCACTGCAACACAGCTGTGTGCCAACCCTCTCTTGCAAATAACTGTGAACCTCGGTGCTCAAGAAAGAGTAAGTAGACTACAGTATTCGCTTTGATGATAGATACACCACCAATATGGTGTTAGTCTAAGCCTGTTACCCTTGTTTTTCACTAAAATAAATACAGGAAGCTAAATAGATCATGATTTTCAAGGGTTATACAGGAACAGCATGGTTTGTGGTATGGAAATCAGACAAAGTAAATGATCTCTGACATCAGCTTGTGTCTTAACCTCAAGTCTTACAGCAACTGACCATTGCCATGTATTGTACACAGGGAGAGACGTTCTTGCTTCTGTCCAGAGGAACTCCAGAGCTGAGACCACTGTGGTGAGCAGTCAGGAGCTGATCATCATAGACCCAAGCCAGAGAATTTAGTAACAACATGCAGACAGAATCATACAACATCAGTTTTCTTATGCTTAATGAAAAGTGATAAGTGAAGGTTTTGAATAAATCTCCATGCTGATATACCATGTTGTCTGATTTTATAAAATGTCAATTAGATATATGGTTTACTCTGTGAACTCATAGAACTAAAAGCTAATATTAATACTGCAGAAAATACATGTCATTATACAGAAACGCCCACTTTTGGAATAACAATTTCACTAAAAATTCAACCCAAATGTGAAACTTTTGATTTCACATGACCAAAAAAAAGTAACACGAACTTGCAAAAACTGCGGTTTCATCATGGCTTCATAGCGGGGTTTGCAGCTTTTCGATGATGTTCACGTCGCGTAATTACATCACTTCATAACGTTCCCATGGCAACAGGGGAAACCGGCTGCTCTTGTGTGAAGTAAACGCAACATTTTTGCAACTTTCTGCTAAAATATATGTGACTTTTTTGCAACGAAAATGCGGGGATTATGAAATCATGCAAGCCCTGCATATTTTGCGCGGAAATCGTCAATTTATGCGGCGAAAGTGCGGCGTATTTGAAAAAATGTGTTTTTCAAGCACACAGCAAGGCAGGTGTGACTCATGAGCGTTCGCGACTGCATTCAGTATGCAGAAAAGTATAAAAGACTGGTCCAAAGTCTGCGATTCTTTTCCTGGAACTCGTCATTCTTTCAGATGACTTTGTGCAATAAGTCCATACTCTTAGATCCAATAGTGATAGTCTTTTGCCCATATTTTATTCATTTTCGGTCCTTTTATTGTCGTTAGCTGTGATGCTAAAGCAGTTTTAGCTTTCCCAGGATGCTCTGGAAAGTTTTTGACCAATCAGAGAAGTTGCTTTCCATGCCCGTGAAATAAAGTCAGAAAAATACACAATTGATTTCCCTAAATAGTTGGAGTGTTTTGGTACAGTTGGTTTTTACTCCTGATGCAAACCGTATGGGAGAACACATGAACCGTAAAGACCACCTTTTCAAGTGCAATGGGCATGGATGTGTTCACACTTATCAAACGTGCAGGACTTTGGAGTCAACTTTAGGATCTAGGCCCAGGTCCCTAATGTAAAAGCCCCCTACTATATTCCATTATATTTTTATACTTTGAATTGTTACTTGTATTTTCCTTCCCATATATAAATATATTTCCAACATAAATTGGTGCATAAAAGATGATCAGAATGCAGAAAATTAAGTGTTTGACACTGAAAATGTCCTTCCTCCCACTTTTATATGTTTCCCCAAAAAGGCCCATTCTGAGCCAGGAAAAAAAATGATGTGTATATATCAAATTAGACTACACCCCTGGGTGGAGAGCTCAACCCCCCTAATGTTGAACCCAAAGTTACACCCTTGCAAAAGACCTGTGACGAATTAGAATCCCTGTTCATTTTCAACGGATCGCTTGTTCACTGGCAATGGCTCTAGGACTTTCCCTGTGTCTTTGCTGCCGGATCCACCACGCCTTTCATTCTGATCTTATCTCCCTTTTATTAAGTTGACTTATTTTCTTTCTCTTCTTTGTCTCAATAGCTTTGGTATAGCCCTGTTTCCTTTTCTGCAAATACTCTGCTCTGCGCTCAGGATCCGCATTCCTACGCTCTCTGTAACGTTTCTGCTTTTCAGCTGAACTCAATTTCGCCATGCCTGACAAAAGGAATAATTACAATGACAATATGAAGTTATGAACATGAAATAGGTACTAATGAGTTAATGTTTAACTTCTTTAAAAGCCTTTACACAAGATAGTCACTACTTAGCCAGGAACACCAGTGACAGTTTTTATGAAATATGTATTTCACAAAATGGAAGCTACTTTACCTCAAACTACATGTTGCCAATCATGTGTCTTCATGTACAGTTTTTCAGGAAGTAGAAGGAAGTGAAGGATTTTTTTAGAATAGGGATTCATGTTAGTGACATGACACCAGAGGAAAGACATTTTCACAATATTATTTATAATATTTAGTTGGTATTTTATTTTGTAACGTTATCCACTTCATAAATGTGATACTGGTTTAAACATTATTGCATTCAAAATGAGAGAGAAGTCGGGACAAGCAATTTTCTTCTACTTGGAATTTCATATAATTGATTAAAAAAATATTCTCCAATTCATGGCTCAGTAGGTATAATTATTCGAAGAACATGCTACATTATTCAAATGTAAAAAATTAAATGTGACTGCAAAGTATGCTTTCTTCAAAGCCTGGGGACAGAAAAGTGGGCATTTCTCTAGAATGACCCATAGAAGAATGTCTCAACATAAAGTACTCAACATCCAGATCATATTAGATACTGCTGTGTGTTCAGTAATATGAGGAAACATAAATAAAGAGACAATTTGCTGGCTGTCCAAAAGCATTCCATCTTGTCAATTTAAATTTCTGAAAAATTAAAACTACTAATATATAAATAAACCGCCTATCCATACCTAGTTATATATAGGCTACGTATTAAGCGTATAACACATTTGAGCAATATGTGATTGTTTTGAATACCATTACATAACTTTTACATTATATATTGAATGTAAATCTGTATGTTTTTAAAAAGTTCTTAAAGGACAATAGCAGTGTTTTTGAATGTCCCCAACACATTTAACTACCACTCAGGCTATACTTCAAACCCAACTCAAAAACCTGAAAACGTCAGAATGTGCAATGATCTAGCCTCATAAAACCACATCCCCAGGAGAAAATTATAAACTATAATATAATCTATAATACTCCTCACACCCAGGATTGCACATATGATTTTCTATGAAACCACAAAAGTGTACGCCAATAACGTAGCTGAAAACCAACTTCATTTCCCAGAAACCTTCAGCGTACGGGGAACTGACGTACAAAGTCTAGCAACGACCAATGAGCTTAGCATAAGATTGCGGAATTGAATTGTGATTGGTCATTGAATACGCCAGTTCGACTCAGTGCAAATCCCCGGTCACTGCGCGTGCGATGAGTATAATAACAGTCATATGAATGTATGATGCGATTCAGATCACTCAGCTATGTTTGGCTCTTCCGGTTAAGTAGCCTTACCGGTGAACTGCGTTTGTCAGCGAGTCCCTCTTCCCGTTTCATACCTATATTTCACAACGGTCTTCCTTTGCTCTTCGCCCGGCATCTCACGATGCAGTCGAGTCGAAATGTGACCAGCAGTAGTTGCGGAGAGGAAGGCATGGGCAAAGCAGAGAAGCCAGGGCCGGAACTTTTCAGCAACATCCCGACTGTCACAACGGAAGGTGTGGACCCTCCGGCGGAGAAGAAACGAGTAGGCAGAACGCTTGTCGTTAACGAGAGAAACTTGAGGACCCCGAGTCCCCTGTTTGGGGCCAACTATGATGACGACTCGGAGGCAGAGTCTTTTCGGGATGGGAGAACCGAGGAGGTCGACCGGGACACCAGGGGAAGGGCGTTTGCTTGGTGCCGAGACTTTCTGTCAGGGTCGTGGAAGACCATCAAAGAGGGTGATTTTAAAATCAGCATCGTCAGGTAAATTAATGCCAATTACAGCTGTACTAAGGATAAATATCCCTAGAATTAACAGGGACCACTAGTGGGTGCCCATGGTCTATGTCACAGGGTTAAATTAGAGAAATACATAATGTACAAACGTATCTGGTGACCTCACAAATTGTTCTTTGGACTCCTTGAGGAGTCTTTACACCCGTTTGGGTACCACTATCTTATGGTATTGCTGCTGCTGTTTACATTTATGTCATATTTTTCGTGATATCCATTCTGCATCCCTCTAACACTAACGTTACAGGATTACCTTTATTTCTACAAGGAGCCCTCAATTTAACCATCAAAGCTGGACACAATTTAGATTAAATTCAAGGGAATCTAAATGTTGACGGATTCAACTTCTTTTGTCATTGCACAGAGTAGGCTACAAGTACTGACACATAATCCAGTTTAGCATCTAACCAGAAGTGCTAAAAGCAGGAAAGTGCAAAGTAATGTAGTGGTATACAAATAATGAATGCAAAGATACAGTAAAGGGGATGAATTAATATGCTAAGATATATACAGTATGAACAGTATTAATAATATGAACAGTGTGATACAAATGCACTTAGATATGCAGTAAGAAAACAGTATAAATGTGCAGCAAGTAGGCAAAACATATGGTGCAGAAGTATAAGTAGTACACTTGTATAAATATGAATAGACTATAGGTGAGATGTATACAGTATGGACAGACAGTAGATTTCATTTGTATGGGTTGTAGTAGCATATATAGTCAGGTAGTGTATGCACACTGGTAGTGGTAATTAAGTATGAGTCAGCAGCCAGTGAGGCAGAGACAATCTTGGTGCAAATGATCATTCACTTTACAACAGATATATTAGGCAGACACTAAACCACTTTTATATACGGTTTGACGTGGTTTGCCAATATTCAGTGATGGATGTCATGGCCCGCAACAATAAACGAACATCAAAACATTCAAAGAAAAATCTACTGGTGTTGTCTGACTACAATTTATTTTGACTAGATCCTGTGGTGTCACGTTAAATTTCCTCCAACGTGATAACACTGATGTTTTTGTCTTGCAGTGGTGGACTGAGTAATCTGCTGTACCTGTGTAGTTTGCCTGACCATGTGCCCTCTGTGGGAGAGGAACCTCGCCAGGTGCTCCTTAGAGTCTACGGTGCCATCTTACAGGTTGGTCTTTCTAGTAGGGTCCTCCAGAAGTTAATTATCCATGAATGTGCAGCACTGCAGCAGTGCCATTTTCCTTCACATGGAAGTATAACCTAAACTAAAAACGCCATCAAACTGTGTCTGACTTTCTGTGACGCAGGGAGTGGACTCCCTGGTGTTGGAGAGCGTGATGTTTGCCATCCTGGCAGAACGAGCTCTAGGACCAAAACTTTATGGCATCTTCCCTGCTGGACGCTTAGAACAGTACCTTCCGGTATTATGCACAACTAACCGTACACACACACACACACACACACACACACACACACACACACACACACACACACACACACACACACACACACACACACACACACACACACACACACACACACACACTATGTCCTTGACTTTTTATCTTTGTGTAAAGCATTCAACATTCAGAAATTTAGAAATGCATTCACATTGAGCAATAGCCTTTAGTTGCCACCATGTAACGGCATCAAATTTGTGGAGATTTAAATGTCCTAGTGTATTTACTTAATTGTGTTCCCAATGTAGAGGAAGCATTTGTATCATCTGCATTCTCTGTTTTTTTACAGAATACCCGCATGCGCACAGATCAACTTTCAGATTCGGTCATATCCGCTGAGATTGCTGTTAAATTAGCACATTTTCATGAAATGAGCATGCCCTTTAACAAAGAGCCTAAGTGGCTGTTTGGGACCATTGACAAGTAAGTACACCTTGATATCACTTTCTTTCTTTTACTAGAACTGTCTGTTTTTTTATAAATTAAATTATTATAAATGTCTGTTTTTTGCTTTAGATACATGGATCAAGTGATGAATCTTAATTTTGTACGTGAAGCACATGTGAAGAAGTACAAGAAGCTGATGAAGCTGGACCTGCCTGCTGAGCTGGAGAGCCTCCGGTGAGTTGGAGCACAGGCCTCAAAGGATCAAATACTGTATATTGCACGACGTGCCTTAATGCATATGGTATACACATAAAGCCTTCAAGTTGTGGCAGGTAGGGTTGAAGGGTAATTTCGGTATTTTTAAGCCAGGACAGTTTTTCTTCTATGCATTTGTGTCTAAGCGACTAATGTAAACAAAACTCTTCGTAGTTGGTCCAGTATTAAGCGAGAACGCTATAACCAGCAGCCGCAAATCGGGTTGCAATGTGACCATGTAGGAAAAAAAGGACACCGTCAATGTACTTGTTTTTGCCTGTGACAGGCTCAGATTGTCATTATGTGTCTGAATATATTATGGGAAGATGAAGAAGTTGCCGTTATCCTGCTATGCTTTCCTGTGTAACTTACTGATGCCAGGTCAACACAGTTACTTTAGCTAAACTAATTCTGACTGCTGATCAAAGGAACATGGGAGGGCAATTGAACGGCTAAATGGGTGTGTGACTTTTTCTACCAATGAGGCTACAAAGTCGCCCTGCAAACGTGGATTCTGAAAACCAACGTGGGACAGCAAATACGGTGTCCTGTGATCTAGCATATGCTCAGCTATATTCATTCATATTTATATTTATATTTATGTTAAAAAGTCACAGTAAAGCCCAGTTTTAGTCTTGCTTTTGCTGCATTAAAGAAAGTCAATTGACTGCATTAAACATATTTAAACATGATGTATATTGATATGAAAAGATCATATGATACACAAATAAGGCTTTAAGGATTCTAGTTTGAGATTTGTTGCACACAAAAATGTAATTTTGGGTACAAGACAAACTGTGTTTTTGTCTTCAGTCTAATGGCTGACCTTTGTCCCAGTGTCTCCACGACTTCACTGCTGAGTCCTCCAGGCAGTTGACCTGGGCAGCCAATAGAAAAGCAGCCCAGTATTTATTGTCAGTGTTTATTTATGAGCACACACTAATCTTATCTTGTAGATAAGCCAACTTCTACTACATGAAAATCCCTTGGCTAATTGCTGCAGTTATCTGAAGTCCTAGAACATATTTGATTTGATAACACGTTCTCTTTTCCTTACACAGATATAACACTTCAAGGTACTTTGTCTTTGGCTTGCTCAAGGCAGTTCAGTCGATCAGAGTGACATCTAGGTTTAGATTTTTGTCTTTCCACTTCTGGAATTATTCCCCCAGTATATTAAAGATTTCAGTTATATACTCCCAAGCTTCAAGAGAGTGGAACACCACTTTTGCCACTTGTTCAAAAAGCAGTTCTGGAGCTTTTTTAGTCATACACATTGATTAGATTAGATTACATTAGAATCAACTTCATTTTACCATCTAGCCAGAAGTGCAAAAAGCAGTAAAGTGTAGATTAATGTACATAATTTACAGAATAAAATAAAGAATAATAAAATACAATGTGCAATTAACAGTAAGGGGTTTTAATACACTAGATATATACAGTATAAACAATATTAACAGTGGTATGAATATGCTACGATAGAACATAGTTAGCAGTGCAGGTAAGAAAGATAAGATAAGAAATATTGAGTAATGTGACTGGGTACATACAGTATGCAGATGCTTTGAATTGCTCGGTATATATTGCCTATGATGCCTCCATATATACCTGCCATCCAGTACAAATAATGAAATCGCTGAAATATGGATATGGAGTTACATGTAGGTGTTTTATCTCATGTATGTTGTCCACCAGTAAAAGTGAAATCGGAATGAATATGATGTAGGCCTAATGCAGCCAGTGAAATAGTGTGAGTTGTAGATGTGTGTCATTGCCTCAGTGTAGTTAATATAGTCTAGGACATCTTCATGTTTGTATTTTATACTCAATAGAATGTATTTTCTTTTGGCCTAATTTCTCATAAATCACCTAATAAATGCAACACTGACACACTCTTTCTGCTATCCCTTTTTCTGTCATCACCTACGCTGTTCATCTGGGTCTTCTCTCCACCACAGTGCGTTGCTGGCAGCAACTCCATCACCAGTGGTGTTCTGCCACAATGACGTCCAGGAAGGTAAAAACTTATTCTGCCCTCTCATTACTCCCGAATCTTCACACCTCTAATATAGGCTGATTGATCAACCCTCTGGCTTCACTGTCACATTGCCTCAGAGAGCAGTATATTACAAAAGTCAAGGGAAGGCCTGGGCGTAGATATTAATAGGAATGGCTCACATGCATATGCACCATTCTGTGATTGAAAATGAGCCTCGAAGTAGATGAGGTGGCAGTCAGAGATTTAGGTTTCAAATGAGGGGGAATGTCTCAGAACAGGTGAGCGCCTCAGCTGAACTTGCATACTAAAAAGTATGTGGACACCTGAACATTATACCCATGGTGTGATTTGTGAAGAAAAAAAAAGCAGAGGGAGGATGTTTTTTGATCAGGCACAACCAAACAAAACATGCAAGAATTAAATCCCCCTTTCAATAACATGGATATATATCGGCCAGCCATGCCAAAACACTGATTTATGAACTTTAATATTCAATGGAAATTAATCTCAGAATTAAATAGCACAACTGTTGTCCACATAAAACACAGCGCTTTCTCTCTCTCTCACACACACACACACACACACACACACACACACACACACACACACACACACACACACACACACACACACACACATATATATATATATATATATATATATATATATATATATATATATATATATATATATATATATATATATATATATACACACACACACACACACACACACACCAAACTACCTATGTGTGGTGACCAGTCTGAATAGTTTAGATACTTGTCAATATAACAGAAATGCTTTTTTTTTTTGTTCAGTTAAACTAAACTATCCTCCGGTCTATATCTGACAGTAGCTAAAGTAATTAGAGAGTGTGTATGTTGGTGGTTTTCTCACCCTTTGTTTGGCTGCTGCAGGTAACATTTTGATGCTGGAAGACAAGGACCACAAGCTAACAGATAGACTCATGCTGATTGACTTTGAGTACAGCAGTTACAATTACAGGTAAAGTGTAAACTCTTAGTTTTTTTAGCAAATCAAATGAGTTATACATCAACAGTATTTGTACCTTTTTGTTTAGAAATGAGTGTTGTTGGCTCCAATTGTAGATTGTGCCCTTGTGTATTAATATACATTTTATATTTTCTTTTGTGTAGGGGTTTTGACTTTGGGAACCATTTCTGTGAGTGGGTATATGACTACACATATAACCAGTGGCCCTTCTACAAAGCCACACCCGAGAACTATCCCTCCAGAGAGCAGCAGGTCAGTCTAAACCCCTTTAAGCTAAAACAAAAAGGCAGTCTACCTTTCTTCTCTACCTATCAGTGTCAAAGTTAAAATACAAACCTCAAATGAAATAGATAGATGGAAATATTTAAATAGTACAAATTTAGCATTAAGGTAAAACCTAATTTAGTTCAATTCTATGTTAGTCTTGATTTTTTTATATATATATATATATATATAATTTTATTACAATTACTTTAATTAAAAGCATTCAAATGCATTCGATTGGGGGTGTTGGGGTTTTTCCTCAATATTTACATTCATGCAGTATCAACAGTTTTAACTATTAAAACAGCATACAAATATTCCCAATGTTAGTATCACTCTGATAATTACTGATTGGATGTAGCATTATGATTTTCTTATCACTTTTCCCTGTGATACTCAGGCAGATACTAACTACAGTACTGATGGTTAAGTAATCTCCTGAGAGAATAGATGTGACAAGTGCATTTATCTGTGTTTTAAGCCCCCAACGTCTCCTTCCAGGCAGTGCTGCCTGGAAGGCACTAGGATTAGGCAATGGTTAAGGTCAGGGTTAGGTGCCTTGAAGTAGACGTTGGGGGCTTAAAACACCATCGAGCGACAAGTGCTCTGTTCACACAGTGCCATCTAGTGGTAACACTTGTTAATGCAAGTTTGTGTTAAAAAGAGGGTTATATCAAACGCTGTAGCACGTGGGAAATCAAATTAATCAAAATGTTAATGTAGTTTTTCCCTTTGGAGGACCCTGCCTGCAGATATTTTACTACACACTAAACATTCATTGTCTGCTCATTGGGCCAATTGTTTATATAATAAATCCTCTTGCACTAAAGTAATTGATTTGAACATTAGACACTGGAGCTCTTGAGTATTTTTTATTTTTTTTTAACCTATTGCTAAAACTAAAATCAATACCTTCTAACGATAACCAAACATGAAGAACAAAACAAATAAGTATGTAATAAACCATTAACAGATATTAACTTTACTACATTTATTACCGTGTCACAAATCACTTTGCTTTTTATTTCAGCTTCATTTTATCAGACGTTATTTGGCAGAACAGAGAAGACACTCTGACATAACCTTGGACCAGACACAGATGGAAGAGGACATGATAATTGAAGCTAACCGGTAACACATAGTGTTGTAATGATTTACAGCAGCGATATCTATGACTAAAGGTTATAGCAGAATCACCTAAGCCCTGGTGCTGTTATGTCATCATTATTTTTGATTTGTAGGTATGCATTAGCATCACATTTCCTCTGGGGGCTGTGGTCCATCATTCAAGCAAAGATATCCAAGATTGAGTTTGGATACATGGTAAGAAGAATTTTGTTTCTTTTCTCATGCGAACACCAGCTGCATACTACATGTATTTTAAAACATACAATAATGTTTGTCACTCACATATTTAAGGTTATATTTGAGTAAACCTTGCCTAATAGTTAAACGTACTGTTTTGCAGGACTATGCCCAGAGTCGGTTTGATGCCTACTTCAAGCAAAAAAAGCTCTACTCCTGATTTCGACCATTTTAATCAGAATGTAATGTCTCTTTTTTTCAACTATGTGTTCTTGAAACTTCAGTCCTATGCCTCAGCTATACTGCTTATGACAAGCAATGCGGGGTGAAAGATAGACGTTTACATTTGAACGCAACGCAGGCAATCCTTTTTATTAAAGGACTTTCCCTATAGTGTGACATTCTGTTAGAGCAGGTGTAGCTCTATAGCATTGAATGTTGGTAATGTTTTTGTTGTTAATCATTTGAAGGGCAAGGTCAATTTGATGGTCAGTTATTATAATGGACAATGCTGGCTGCCAGGTAATTCATTTCAGACTTTAAACCTTACTGTTATAGTCATTTTGGTGTACTAAACCAGTAGTTTTGAGTTCAGCGGGGACGGGTTTTTTTTGTGTTTGTAGTCATTCTACCTCACTTATTTCTTCTGATGTTCATTCTGCATTAGCGTGATTCTTTCAAGGTCCAATAAGGTCCATTTAGCAAATTATTCCACAAGGGCTATTTTATACAGTATCACTATAGTCAACAATAATCTTAATTTAACTGTTAGAATAGTTGCAATGTGTGAGGCACTTAAATCAGTAATATTGTATCTACTAACTGTACATATCAGCTGCACTGTCTGCCCATATTTAATTTGGCTTGTATTACCTTTCATCATCCATGTATCATTCTATACGAATATTATTATTATTCAGAGCCTTTTCTGTTTTTGTCTCTGCCAAGAATCATAACTTGGAATATCTAAACATTTCTCTTTTTTAACTATTGTATTAGGTAACCAAAATGTCCATTTGTTCACATGTATGCAACCACATCAGCCTGACTTGCTTAAATTAGATCCAACAATAATTACAATCTGTTTTATAAAAGTCACATCCCTTTGGCTTATTTGGATGTCAAGTGGGGTTTTGGCATTTTCTGGAAGCGTTTTTTTCCCATTTTTAATCTTTCGTGGCTCTTATTCATTTGACTGTCTCCTGTATTTGATAGAATGTACTGCCGTCATAATGTCCTTGTGTTTACATCTGTTTACTCATGAAAAGAAACTAGAAGCTTACCTGTCTCTCATTAACTGTTTTTTTTTAAAAGCAACATCTTTCCTGTACAGTTTAATTCTGTTAAAACTGCTCACTATTATGTCCTCTTTGCACTACTGAAAATATAATTTAAAAATAAACATTTGTGCTTAGAACCTGTGTCAGAACACCTGTTTTTCTTATATGTTACTATTTATCACTCCTTAAAGATATTTAACAAATGTATTCATGCATTTAGTAAAACACAAGTTACTACTTAGTAACTTGATTGCCCTATGATAATGTCGAGAGCAGAGTTGCATCCCAGAAGGTTGACTGTCCCACCTCCATGTGCCAAGAATAGACCAGCCAGAAAGAACTCCACTGCTCAAAGATCGAGGGACACTCCTGAATCGACCGAAACTGCTGAAAAACCAACAGGTATTCCGGAAGATTTAGCCTTCCAGTGCACTGCACTATTTTCTTTAACAAGCTGTTTCTGTTTGTATGTGGTCTTAAATCTGTGTTCAGTTTTTTCGCTATTTATGCTGTCAAAGAGCATGTGACAGTGAGAGCTGCAGCAGGGAGAAGGAGACGAGCAGGTGGTACACAGACTAAACTGTTCTGTCCTCTACTTCTCCATTGCAGTGGCTGCTTGGAATTCTTCAGGGGGCTCGTCTTCCCGTTTTATGGAGCATTAACAATGTCACTCTGAATGTGTGAGAGGTGCAGTGCATTTTTAGACCTTTTTTACCAAATAACATGGCACAGGCAGTACTAAAACTGTTGTAATGGGCTAAACTTTAATCCAAACAACACTGTCAGTGAGATGAATCCTCTCAGGCAACATGTTGTGACACTATTAGAGTGGATAAGCTTATGGCTGAAATGTGTTCTTACAAGACTTTGGGGAGCTTTTCCAGCAGTCAAAAGTCAGATAGTATCCACAGTTATTACAGCTACAGAATCATGCAAAGCAGTCTCAGAGGAGTGGAAAACCAATGAGGCACTTTGCACCTATCACCCTGGAGATGGAGATGAAGCCATGGTTACAGTCCAAACTAGCACATGTGCATTCCATGTAAGTAAAAAAACAAAAACACAATTTTCAAACTAACCTTTAGGCCGTATACATTTTGGTTTAATCATTAATGTTTAAGGTGGACCTTGGGAGACTTTCAGAGTGCAGCGAGTACTTCCGAGCCTTATCCAGGTCCAGAATGAGAGAGACCTCAGAGAGCTTAATCCACCTGGACCATGTGTCCTCTTCTGTATTCCACAATCTCCTTGAGTTCTCCTTCCATAATAAGTTTAAAGTCCCTCATGAGGAGTTGGGCACACACATCCAGGTACTTAATATCTCCATGCCTATTTATCCCTATCACTATCGGACATCTCGTGTTTTCCTTCAGTGCTGTGCTTCACCCTAAAACCAACCTACTATCTCTTGTTTTCTCCCTTTCTGACACTGGAGGTCAGCAGCTATCTCCTGGCTGAGGCCTTCCTCTCAAAGTGCCTGTCAGTCCTCGCAGATGACCTCAGCCCAGGTAACTGTTTGTCTTACCTGAGTCTGGCTCAGGAGATCTGCTGCGTGGAGCTGAAGCTGACAGTGTTCAGCTACCTGAGTAGAAACCTACTGGAGCTGCCTCACCTCATCAAGTATGCTATGTATAATTACATGACATGAAATGTTTGGACTGTTGAGTTGACTATGTTTCTTTCTTGTCTCTAAAAACTGATTCAGGTGTCTGAACGATGCAGAGAAGGACGAAGTTGTCCACTTGAGGATACAAGGAGACCGACATCTCTGTAGCCTCAGGAAAGAAAACCTGACTTCTTGGAACGACCCAGAAACAGAACGTTCCCGACATATCTTCACCCTGAAAGGGTCAGAGGACAACGGAGATTGGTATCCAGTTACAGAGCTTCCTTTCAGGGCTGACAAGTGGTGTTTCACTACAGTGGTCCTGAATAACTACCTGTACGTAATAGGAGGTTACCGGCAGCGTGTGAAGAGAGGCTGGGAGTTCAAGTTGGCTTCCTTAAGGTATAATCCCTTTACTCATGCATGGGCTACCACAGCTCCTCTGATTAAGGTGAGACATTATTCTGGATTGTGAATCAAGCTGATGACCAGTCTGTCAAAATGAAACTCCTAATGAAAACTGTCCCCATCTGTTGCGTCCACAGCACAGACGGCATTTCAGTGCAGTGGCCTGTGAAGGCTGTATTTATGCTGTGGGAGGCTGGTACTTGGACTCGCTGGTGACCCCAGACTCCAGCACAGCTCTTTATACAGCTGTAGAACGCTATGATCCGTGGGGGGACACATGGAGGTTTGTGTCTTTTTTAATAGTGTAGTTCAGCTGGTAGGTTTTTGGGATGACACTGAAATACCATAATTTTTCTCATTGATATATTTACCATCAAATAAATATTTACCCTCAAAGAAATTACCCTTTAGAAAGGCATCCTTCAGTTATTAGTTGGTGTATAAGTGACTGAATATAACCTTTGCCTCAGGTTTGTCTCCTCACTGCCACTCACTGACTTCCAGTTCACCGTGTCCTTGTCCCATGACGTGCCCCTTGCCACTAGCCTTGGACACTGTCTCTATGTGTTGGGGAGCATCCAGAGGACTGGAGAGAAACTGCTGCTGCAGTACAACACGAGGCATGGTAAGACAGACCAGAATAGCCCTGTTTGGCAAGAGGAATATATTGTTTTGTTTTTTTTTTACAGCTGAGAAAGCTTGTACACACAGTTTAGACCATTTTCTAACACACTAATCTGTGCCATAAAAAAATGGCACTTCTGTATTCTCTCTGTCGATTAGACACCTGGTCTGAACTACTTCCCACCCTCACCAGAGCAGACGCAGACCTCCCTACTCTTTACTTCCTGGGTGCCACTGACAGGCTGGTTGTGATTGGTGGGAACAACTCAGGGAATGTGGTGACATCATTCTGTGTGCAATCACAGAGATGGGGACAGGTACGAAAGACACTGAGACTGTGTTAATCAAACAAAACAAGCATCACTACTTCCTCACATTTAAAGATAGCTGAGTTATTTGTATCTGAAGCACAAAGACATCTACATGTATTTGTTACTAAAGTGGGTTTTATCCTTTTTTTCTTTTTAGGTGCACAGGGCTGAGAAAGTGGCCTTAGCAGGACAAGGGGTGGTTGTAGGTGACCAGATCCTGATGCCAAGTATAGAGCACAACACTGTTGCAAGAATGGATCTCCAAACTCTCTCCCTCACAGTTCTTCCTCCTCTTCCCATCTCCACCCAATATGAATCTGTCTTTTATCTTTACTTTTAATGTTATAGTTTTGCTATACTGCACATATTTTATAATATTTTTTGTAGCTGAATGTCAGGGGTGGAAGTATCAAAATACATTTACTCTTGTTATTGTAAGAAAGTCTTTTTTTGTGTACTTGTACTTTTATTTTAGTATTTTTAAATACTGTCATTTTTGTTTAATTGTCTCTTTTCTGGTTTATTCTAGTGAGGCAACACAGAGGAAGGTGGTTGTACATTTATAATTGATAATCAGAATCCGTTGTATGCGCAGGCTGCAAAGTGCATCTATAGAAATGGAATTTACTGTTGATTTGGACATAAGGGGTCCTGTTGCAGATGTTGTTTCACTTGTGTATAAGTTGACATTTAATGCAATTTATTTTGTAGCCTAAAGATGTTTTCCATTTTACGTATATCATCATAACCCGTAACCAGCAATGTTTAATCAGAGTAGGCTACATTTTAACTGACCTACTTTTTACTTTTATTTAAGTACATTTCCCACCTCTGTTTATAAGACTGCTTTTTAAGAAAATGGATTTGGTGATGTGTGTGTACCTGTATGTTCTGTATATTATGTGTCTTAATAGTATCTGCTGTTGTCCCTCATATGTGAGATCCGAAATCTTGATGGGATTTTTCTCAGTTAATATAGGTTATTAAGGGCTTACCTTATTGTTGGATTTTGAAATTGTGATGGTATGACCTAAGCTCGGTGTGTAAGGGCAGTTTTGTAAAGGCAAAGTCACAACGCTTGCTAATAATAATCTGAGAGTTGTATGCCATTATTCTTATCACACTGTTATATTTTACTATCACAGTTAAATACTTCTTGCACTCTCCGTCAAAAAAACGTTGAAAAGACAACGTCACATTGCTCTCACTTACATCCTAACACAGCACTGCAGCAGATTCAGTTACATAGCAGAGACCTTAAGGCACATGAGGTTAGGCTCTGCCTGTTTTTGGTGTCTTGTTACAAAAAAAGAAGCATGTCACAGGGGAGAGAGTGAGAGAATGGTGTTGGGGAGTGGGGGAGAGAGGGAGGGGTGGAAAGCACATGAGAGGACAGCTCTGATCTCACTACCTGAGGAAAGGCACACCAAGGGCACTGGAGTCACACAGAGTATACAAGCCTGAGAACAGAAGAATTTCACTGCCTCACTGACACAAACCAAAGTCACGGCTTTCCTCTGCCTGGGTGGATTATACTGATTCTGTACTGACAGGTAAATTATGGGTCTGTTTTTATTTAGAAATCTTATTCATTTCTGCATGTAGTTGTGTTAGCTGCAGAGGTTTTTCTGCTTGAAACGTGTAGTGTAAACTCCATGTTTTAATTACATAAAAGTATAACAAGTAAAACAAATTGACCGTTAAGCTGTATGTAAAACAAAGTAATGGGAAAATCATGATGAGCAAGTTTAATGACACAGTCAAGGTGTAACCAATACATTTTCACTCATAGTTCAGGTGTTGAGTAAAAATAAATACTGACCTTCACATTGTCGAATAGATTCTCACAGTGCTAATGCCGAAATGTTTTGCATTTATCTGTTGGTTGTACTCCGTGTTTATATTTTCATGCCCATCTGGTGTACTGCTATATCTGGCCATTGAACTTTGTCCCACTTGGTGACTGTTCAGTCATATGCCATGGAAAAAGAAATCCTAGACCCGTCATCCAGGCCATAACATGGAGCGGTTAATGAACTCCAAATATTTCAGTTCAGAATTCCACAAGGGCATTGCATTTAAAACACAATAAATAAACCCTTCCAACTTTACAGTATACATTTTTATGCTCATATCTGTGAATCCTATAGCAGTGGCCTTCCCTATCACATTATGAGCAAACACTACAGATCCTACAACTTTCCTTCCAATAACGTCCCCACTGTGAGTCCAATCTGTGAACGTCTACCAGTTTTTTGTTACTCTATATGTTATAATTGGTAAAAAAATGAAAAAAGAAATAGACCTCAGGTCACTCTTACGTATTGGTATATTAATAGAGAATGAAATACCAAAGGATTCTAAAACTGATGCATGGTTCAATGGATCTCTGAAGAAGAATTTTTCCCATGAGAAATTGATGGGAATAAGAGATTACTCTCTGATCTTTAAATACTAGAAGATAGGGATGTGGACATTGAGAACTAGCATTCAGAGCTGACACAAAACAACTTACATGACCTTAAGCATAGACAACCTTAAAATGAGCTTAAGAGTTGATGGACCTTAAAAAAGATTAATTTATTTTATATTTCAGAATCAGACATTTTAAAATATGTATTGAGGATACAAACTTTACAATGAAACAGTAATATTTATATCAGGACCCACATCTTCCACTTCACTTTTTATTCATTTTCAATATCATTGTCATAGTCATTATTTCCAGTCAGAAAGCTGATGACTTCAAAAAGCTTCCTTTTGATTTCCATGTAAGTACTATCCAGACATGGCTGAGGCGCATCAGGCGGTGGGCTTCCAGTTCACTGTGCGTCCAGATGGTGTGGACGTTAAACTGAGTCAAGAGGTCATCAAAAACATCTACCTATCTGGAGTGACAGCATGGGAGAAGCGAGCCATTCAATTCAAGGTACAACGGTAGCCAAAACTTCAGTTCTAGCTTTGGGTATAAGTGTTATAAAATGTGGAGTCACTCAATAAGTTACAAAAATGTGTAGCATTTTATATCTATAAAGGTGTCTCCAACGCCTGTGCATTTCCATTAACTCATTATTCATCCTCAACAGAACATAGAAGATTAATCTTGTGTTGATATCGAATCTGTTTTTTTTACATTCACAGAATGGTATATTGACTGGAGTCTACCCTGCCAGTCCGTCCAGTTGGCTGATAGTTGTAATCACCATGATGAGTTCCTTGTATATCTGCATAGACCCCTCTCTAGGAATGATTGACACAATCAAGGACAACCTACCACACAGGTCAGAAATCTCCTGCAGCAGTATTATGTCTTCCCTTGTTGTGGTTTAGTTTTTATGTATTCTACTGGACCTATAGGTGTACTTATAGATTAACTATGAAGTCAGCTATTTAAAAACCAAGTTATTCTGCATTTCAGTTTAATTTCATACCCTAATACTGACAAAGGCAGTGTTGTTCCTTTTCTGAGCAGAGACTATATATCAGTGCAGACCCGAGCGGTGCTGAGTGCCATCCTGTTTGCCACTGGGCTGTGGCTGTTCCTCATCTACCTCTTGAGATACACTCTCAAAGCTCTACTCTCCTACCATGGATGGATTTTTGAATCCCACGGAAAAATGAGCACGTCTACCAAAGTGTGGCTGGTACATTTGTCCTCTGATCTTTCTCTCACTCTGTCTGAATCTTGAATCATATGTGTGCCATTATATAGTCTGGCTACAAGTACACCATCTATTAAATCTTGGTGTCCCTCACTCAGTTCAGAGGGTATAGTCGATTCTTGTTTGTTATTAAGAACATCTAGCATAATATAATATGTGTATGATGATCTGGGTGTTGTTTTTTTTTTTTTTTTTTTTACCAGAGTCTGGTGAAGATGTTCTCTGGGCGCAGACCGCTGCTCTACAGTTTCCAGGCCTCCTTACCCAGGCTCCCTGTGCCCAGTGTGGATGATACAATTCACAGGGTGAGAAATTATACAATTCTGACCTTCCATTACCACACAAGTGAAAGTGGCTTCTTAGATAGAACCTTTATTGTCATTATACAATAACTTTGTATACTTTGTATAACTTCATAATGAAACTTTGTCTGGCTTTCTAACTCACCTAAAGGATTATTAGGAACACCATACTAATACCAGGTTTGACCCTATTCTATCAATATGGGCCAACATTTCTAAAGAATGCTTCCAGCACCTTGTTGAATCAATGATAACAAAGAATTAAGGCAGTTCTGAAGGCGAAAGGAATCCCCCACACCATTACACCACCACCACCACCAGCCTTCACAGTGGTAACAAGGCATGACGGATCCATGTTCTCATATTCTGTTTACACCAAATTCTGACTCTACCATGTGAATGTCTCAACAAAAATCGAGACTCATCAGACCAGGCAGCATTTTTCCAGTCTTTAACTGTCCAATTTTGGGGAGCTCGTGCAAATTGTAGCTTCATTTTCCTATTTTTAGTGGAGATGAGTGGTACCCGGTATGGTCTTCTGCTGGTGTGGCCCATCCGCCTCAAGGTTGTGCGTGTTGTGCCTTCACAAATGCTTTGCTGCATGCCTCGGTTGTAACGAGTGGTTATTTGAGTCAAAGTTGATCTTCTATCAGCTTGAATCAGTCGGCCCATTTTCCTCTGACCTCTAGCATCAACAAGGCATTTTCACCCAGAGGACTGCCGCATACTGGAAGTTTTTCCTTTTTCAGACTATTCTTTGTAAACCCTAGAAATGGTTGTGCGTGAAAATCCCAGTAACTGAGCAGATGGTGAAATACTCAGACCAGCCCGTCTGGCACCAACAACCATGCCACACTCAAAGTTGCTTAGATCACCTTTCTTTCCCATTCTGACATTCAGTTTGAAGTTCAGGAGATTGTCTTGACCAGGACCACACCCCTAAATGCATTGAAGCAGCTGCCATGTAATTGGTTGATTAGATAATTGCATTAATGAGAAATTTAACAGGTGTTCCTAATAATCCTTTAGGTGAGTATATACACATATATATATACATACATACATACATATATATATATATATATATATATATATATACACACACACATATATATATATATATATATACACATACATATATATACATATATATATATATACACACACATACATATACATATATATATATATATATATATATATATACATATATATATATACATACATATATATATATATATATATACATACACACACACATATATATATATATATATATATATATATACACACACATACATATACATATATATATATATATATATACACACATACATATACATATTATATATATATATATATATATATATATATATATATATATATATATATATATATATATATATATATATATATATATATATTAAAAAACGTAAAAAAGAAGAAAGAATCGGTAATGATAAAAGACAGGACAAGACAAGAGCAGAAAAATTAAAGTGCATACAATCCATATTATTTGATAATTTCACAGAACTGTGGAATGATAGAGGTCACAGTTCTGGGACTAAAACCTTTCTTCAGTCTATTAGTTATAATAGTAGTTTAGTTCTTGATTATCCTAAACCTTCTACCAGAGGTCAGTGGTTCAAACAGGGAGAGGCCAGGGTGTGTGCTGTCTTTGTGAATGCTGGTTCTTGCAATGAATGACACAGAAACACACTAAATGCATGCATGTTATTATATGATATCCAAACATCACCATTTGTAATTTTATCTTTGAATAAACCTTTTACAACTTTTACAACTACATTTAGTTTAGCCATGCCACCATCTACTGTTCTAGCTCCCTTCCTGCACCTTGTAAAAGCTACAGTAGTACAGTAGTAGATACAACTCTGTCATATCCCCTTAGCTGCACATGTGCTGGATGTCTTCCAGGTTTTCTGTGTGTGTTCTCTATTTCAGCTGTGTGTTCTACATAGCACTGCTCCTTTGTCCTGACAAAACACACACCATGTTTTCCCCACAGTACCTGGAGTCAGTCCGTCCTCTGCTGGACAGTGAACAGTACAACCAAATGGAGATTTTGGCAACTGACTTTAAAAATTCCAAAGCAGCCCAGCTGCAGAGATATCTAATCCTAAAATCCTGGTGGGGAACAAATTATGTGAGTAGTATTTACCAGTGATACAACATTGGAACTTAAATTCAATTGAATCCTAATGTTATACGATAGTAATGTTTTATCTTCTCTAGGTAAGTGACTGGTGGGAGGAGTACATCTACCTCAGGGGCAGGAGTCCTATCATGGTGAACAGTAACTTCTATATAATGGTAAGATAGACTGTCACTAGGTCACTAGGTTACACCAGTGGAATTTATTTTTGTATTATATAATACAGAAATTATACAGTAAAATGTAAGAAATAAGTACGTCGAATATAATTATTTTACGAGAAGAACTAAAAAAACATTTTATTCTCGAAACTTCATCTCGCAAAATGACAGTAACTAAAATAATTAATAATAATTATTATTATTATTATTAAATAATATTTGGAATAAATGTCTCTTTTTGTGATTTGTATTTGTGCTCTGCTTTCTGTCTATTGTCTGTATGTGTTGACTGGATGTGTCTGCTTCGTCTTTGTGGTGAATGTGTTAGGACCTCTTGTACTTGACCCCAACACACCGACAGGCTGCACGGGCAGGGAATGTGGTTCATGCCATGCTGAAGTACAGACGCAAACTGGAACGTGGTGAACTTGCACCGGTATAAGGCTTACCATGCTTTACTACCACTCTTCTCTAACCTATTTAAAATCATACCTACTTCACACTTCTCTGTGATTTCATTTTGTCTTTTCTTCTCAGCTGAGGGCTTTGGGGACCGTTCCTATGTGTTCCACTCAGATGGAAAGGATATTTAACACCACCCGCATCCCCGGGATTGAAACAGGTAAAAAAAACTGCTCAGGTCTGTATAGAAAATCCACACCCAAATGCATAAAGAACAGCTGGGTTAAAACATGATGTCATTTCCACCAGCTGTTAAAAGTGCAATACCTGCTTTGACATCACTAATTGAGGTATGAACAGAAGTGCAACTGGCTTTAATGTTTTAGTGTTGATTTACCCTCTAACAGTAGTACTGCATGTGCTCAGGGTTAGGAATGTGGGATAAAGGGGGCATTTATCAATCTGTTTGTACTAAAGCGCTAGGACTCTTATTTTGTCCTCTGTCCACACTTCCTTTTCTTGTTGGCCCTTCCCTGCAGATACTGTTCAGCACCTGACTGACCGTAAGCACCTGGTTGTCTACCACAAGGGCCGTTTCTTCCAAGTGTGGCTGTACACTGGAGGGCGCCACCTCTTACCCAGTGAACTGGAGACACAGTTTCAAAGAATCCTCAATGATACATCAGAACCCCAGCTAGCTGAACTTAAATTAGCTGCCCTGACTGCAGGAAACAGGTCTACAATCACACACATACACAGGACACGTATGCACTAAAACACACAAAATAAGATGGAAAGTTGCCTTACTCTGACATCCCCTTCTAGAGTTCCATGGGCTCGGGCTCGGGTTAAATATTTCAGCCAGGGAGGAAACAAGGTGTCCCTGGACGCCATTGAGTCAGCTGCCTTCTTCCTGACACTAGATGACGAGCCGCAGGGTTATGACCCTGCAAACACCAAATCACTTGACAGTTATGCCAAGTCACTGCTTCATGGAAAATGTTACGACAGGTAGGCAGAGAAGTCTACGACGGAGTATTAGG
Organism: Sander lucioperca; assembly: GCF_008315115.2. Lineage (NCBI taxonomy): Eukaryota > Metazoa > Chordata > Actinopteri > Perciformes > Percidae > Sander > Sander lucioperca. Next base: position 15,411,190 of record NC_050179.1, read on the forward strand.
GCCACCTGAGGTAAAATATAAAAGAGAATAAAGTAATATATTAACATTGCGAGATTAAAGTAATATTACGATAATAAAGTCATAATTTTACGAGAAAAAAGTTGGAAAAATAGTGTTTTGTTTTTCAAGGACATGCTTCAGGCTTGGGCAAAATGGATTCCTCCCCTTTGAATAGCCTGCTGATGTCATGGATGTATTAAGATGTAGACAACGCCTTGCAGCCAACCCCTACCGTCCATTTCCTCCTCCACAAAAGAGACAATTTCCTCCAAGTCCGTGTGGTTCTTTCTTCTGAACAGACGCAGTTTCTTGCATATTCTTTTCTAGGTCCTGATAGGCTACTTATGATAATGTGCATGTGCTGATGCGCCAAAAGCTCCCGTTAGCTAAAACGGCAGTTATGGGGGCATAAGCTAAAGAGTGCCTTTGTGCCTCTTAACAAACTCAAAATGCTATTAAAATGTCTTCTTACATGACAACAAGATGCGTTTAGCAACTTAGCCGTTGTTGAAATTCACATACCCTGTTAGCTGCTAGCTGCCGTCTGGGATGAGTGAATGTGTTTAGCCAGGCTCCGGTAATAATCATCACGCTGCAGTCTCGTGTGTATTTGTAACATAAATATCCATTTAGTGTGCAATCCATCTGGCGTTGATGAGTAGGAGTCTTGTCCGTGTCGATCGTTGTGGTTTCCTTAGCCGGACTAGCATGCCCGGCCGGCGTCCCTGCCTCTGCTTCCTTCCCGCCCTCCTGGCTTCACGCGGCCGACAACAATCCAACGAGCGCCCGCTAGTCTGGTGGATGTCTTCCAGAAGACCGTTCAAGCCTTCGGTTACCTTTTTCCTGCTACAACTGAATTCCCACGGGACTTAGCGAGACTACAGCTAGCCGTCTAAAACACTATTTTACTGTACAGGACCCAAACATAATTTGGTCCGTTTCCATGTAACATAGTCACTAATATGGTCATAACCACTACAGTGCTCAATTACCTATTTTTGAGGGGGAAATAAAATACATTTTTTCGCGGCGAAGGCTTGAACGGTCTTCTGGAAGACATGCACCAGACCAGCGGGCGCTCGTTGGATTGTTGTCGGCCGCGTGAAGCCAGGAGGGCGGGGAGGAAGCAGAGGCAGGGACGCCGGCCGGGCATGCTAGTCCGGCTAAGGAAACCACAACGATCGACACGGACAAGACTCCTACTCACCAACGCCAGATGGATTGCACACTAAATGGATATTTATGTTACAAATACACACGGGACTGCAGCGTGATGATTGTTACCGAAGCCTGGCTGAACACACTCACTCATCCCAGACGGCAGCTAGCAGCTAACAGGGTATGTGAATTTCAACAATGGCTAAGTTGCTAAATGTATCTTGTTGTCATGTAAGGGCCCTGTTCATGTTGCACAGACATTTTAATAGCATTTTGAGTCTGTTAAGAGGCACAAAGGCACTCTTTAGCTTATGCCCCCATAACTGCCGTTTTAGCTAACGGGAGCTCTGGGCATTAGCTACAGAAGCTCCATGTTGCTAGCACCAATTCGGCTCGTGGTTTTTGCTATAGACAGTACTCAAAAAAGTATAGCGATCAAGATGAACGTAAAAATTGCCCGGAGTTCTCCTTTAAGTACAACTTCACAAAGTGCTCCACATCTCTCATTTTAACAAGTGACTTTATTCTCATAATATTACGACTTTATTCTCGTACAATTTTAACTTTAATCTCGTAATGTTCACATATGACTTTTTCTCGTAAAATTATGACTTTATTTTCGTAATTTAAATTTGTTTTCCCTCAAGGTGGCCCTAAAATACCATTGTAGCTGCAGCACTACTTAGATTTTAAGTGATCTGTTTCCCTTATAAGAATTCGTTGCCATTGTTCTTTATTTCACAGGTGGTTTGACAAGTCTTTCACCTTGATTTCTTATCCAAATGGAAAAATGGGTGTAAATGCTGAACATTCTTGGGCTGATGCACCAATTGTAGGACATATGTGGGAGGTATTAAAATGCGTGCAAATATTGTATTTTTTAAAACAATGATTCAAAGTTTGCAAATATCTTCAGCCAGCATTTTCTGTTTGTGTAGTATGTCCTTGCAACAGACTGCTTCCATCTCGGCTACACAGAGGAGGGACACTGTAAAGGGGATGTGAACAAAGGCCTGCCTCATCCCACTCGACTTCAGTGGCAGATTCCAAAGGAGGTACAGCAGAGCCTTAAATCATGTATTGCATTTATTGGTATTTGCTGTATTAGCTTTGTTTTTATAAAAACAATCAATCAGGATATCCTTCTGTTTTCCCCTCTCTTAGTGCCAAGACGTCATTGAGACTTCATACCTGTCAGCCAAGCAGATAGCTGATGACGTGGACTTCCATGGCTATCTGTTCACTGAGTTTGGGAAAGGACTGATCAAGAAGTGCAGAAGCAGTCCTGATGCCTTCATTCAGCTGGCCCTGCAGCTGGCACAGTTCAGGGTAGGGCTGCCATCAGTGTTGTATAAAGTACTAGAAAGCAATACTTGAGTAAAAGTACAAGTATCGTACTAGATAAAGACTTTGGTAGAAGTTAAAGTTACCTTTTAGAATATTACTTAAGTAAAAGTCTTAAAGTATCAGATATATTGTACTTAAGTATCAAAAGTAATTTTCTGATATTTAATGTACTTAAGTATTTGAAGCAAAAGTAAAAAGTTTCTTTTTTTTTTTTTTTTTTTTAAAAAGCAAGCGGTTAGAACTTTTATTGTGAACTTTATTGTGGCTTTCTTATAGTAAAGCATAAAGCATATTCAGGATTCCCATGTCTTCTTATCATCCGGTAGGAAGAATCTTTCATTCCAATGTACAGAAACACTTCTTGCAAATACGGCCACGGGTGTATGACGTTATCTTCACCACTACCCTGTTCACCGAGTTCACCACTATCGTCGGGGTGGTCGTCTACGATAACGGGAGGTCCTCCAGTAGTTGCTCGTGCTTCCATGGCGGTTTCAGTTGTGCGTCCTCCTCCTCCTTTAGCAACAAACAAGCGCTGAAATAGAGCGTGCGGAGCGTGTGTAATGCAATCTAGAGCAGTGATTCGCCAAACCGCCTTGCAGTCGCACACATTTCTTCTAATTTTATTTTTTTAGTAACGAGTAACGAAGATGCTTAGTGGAAATATAATGGAGTAAAAGTATACATTTTATCTAGGAAATGTAGTGGAGTAAAAGTGAAAGTTGACATAAATTTAAATAGCGAAGTAAAGTACAGATACGTGAAATTTCTACTTAAGTACAGTAACGAAGTATTTGTACACCGTTACATTACAACACTGGCTGCCATCACCATGAAATTACTAACATTATTGGGTAACACTTTATAATAACTATCATTAACAATTGGTAAATTCATAGTTAAACTTTTGTTAGCAATGTTATAATTCATGTTATTTTATCATTAGTTTAGTGTAATATAAAAGCCTAATTTATTAATTTAGATAACACTGACAAATATATTTGTCAGTGGTTGATAATTGTTTTGTAAACCATCTAAAATATAAACATTATTTGAATGGCGTTTATCAAGTTGGAACTAATGCTTATGCTAACCAGTTTATGATTAATAAGTGGTTTACAAGCATCAAACAACATTAAATATATTTTTGGTGATGTATAAAAGAGGTTTGATTATTTTTAGTTGATTATTTGTACACTGACATCTAAATACTGTTTATAGATGCTTTACAAAGTATTTATTAACCACTAACAATGTATTACAATCATTAGTTGAAACTTTATAATAGCCATCCAAATAATGTTTATTGCTGGTTTACAAACGATTTCTTAAAGATTTACAAATCATTTGATAATCATTAACACATAAAACATATAATATGTCAAATGTTATGTGTGCAGCAATAAACTGTTAAAATAGCATACATTATAGCAATACTAATAATTAGGTAACATTATTAATCGTCATTTCATTGTTTGTTAACAATAAAATAACTATTTACTCAAGTTTAATTAAAGTGACTATACGTAACTTTGTTTGTGTTGATTTCAGCGGCCCCTTTGGACAAACGCGGTAGTGTTTTTACCACATTACATTACATTACATGTCATTTAGCTGACGCTTATCCAAAATTACTTACAATTGCTATATATGTCAGAGGTTGCACGCCTCTGGAGCAACTAGGGGTTAAAGGGGAACTATGCAGTTTTTTTAGCTTAATTTACCTTAACTGAACAGCTTCAGAGTCATTGGAATGGTTATATGACTTCTTTCGAGTTGAATGGTGGTCGTCTCGCTCCCCCCTAGCGTCTGTGAGCTAAAAAACCACCCTTGCAACTTTGTGTCGGCAAGTCGCCGGCCTCAGTATCAGGAAGTATCGCGTGATATCAGGTCTCGCGATGTAACAAATTGCTTCACGGCACTACACACATACACCTATTCAGGAGCCAGCTAACAAGGTAGCGATGGAGTTTTTCGTCATGGCTGAGCTGGCAGAAAAGCAGAAAGCTAGGAAAGCATTGTCGGAGGAATAGAGAAAGAGCAAACGGCAGACTGACCGAGCGAGGAGTCAGACACAAGTAAAAATAGGAGCTGCCAAATATCTATTCCAAAGCTGTAGGGGGAGCTCTATAGAGAAACCTGCAAGCAAAAAGCGAGCAAAAAGCGAGAAAACAGCGAAGAAATGGCCAAAACTGTATATCACCCCTTTAAGTGTCTTGCTCAGGGACACGTTGGTTGATGTATCGCAGTGGGAATTGAACCCAGGTCTCCCAGATCAAAGGGAGGTGTCATAGCCACTGCGCCATCACCAGCCCACCCTGTCCTCCCACCTTTCAACCACATTTGCTGTCGTAAAGGTCTAGGAGTTAGCGTTACGGGGAGGTCATATAGTTGCAATGAATGTTTTGCTCAGAGAGATAATAATTAATTTACAAGAAGAGAGTATGTTACAAATGCACCGTTGCATTTCAAGTGTTGCATACTGTAACTAAGCCTGCTTTGAATGTATCGTGAGCTAAACCGGGTATCACTGTCACTGTCACGAGCCAAAGCAATAAGAGATTGTTGTAGCAACCAAAGTGATAATAATTTAGATTAATATAGCGCATATTTACGAAACCTAAGACGCTTTACACAGGTACACGGGGACAAGGGAAAAGAAAATAGTAGGCCAACACAAACACGGACTAAAAGGAATAAAACGTCCTCGCTAAATGGAAGGGGGACTGACGGACAACAACATTGTGCAATCTAAAAAAAAATTATGAATGAAATAGACATAGGGCTATTACATACCTGAGGCCGTGGGCCAATTCGGGGTCGGTTTTGAAACATTTACAAATCCTGTAACTGTCTCCATCTGTTGAAAGCCCGACCGAGATTGACTCGGTTTTGCCCGTTGTCTTTCACTTCCCTTTTAGCTTTTAGTTGTTCTTCGTTTAATTTCCTTCTTTCCTGTGATGGCCCTGCCCCAGTATCAGCCATAACTACAACAGATAAAAACTATTAAAGATTAAAATACAATTAGGCCTAGGCTACATAAAGACATCTCCTGCTACCGTTAACCTGCATACTCACTAACACAGGCTTTTCCGGTGTTCAGCCGAAATCTGTGACCCGTCAGAATGTGTGCTCTGTAGCGCGGGAAAAAATCTGACTGGGCAGAGACATTAATAAAAAAAACTATAAAAAAAAATAGCATTCTTTTCACTGTTAGTCTCGTTTGCCGTTACAGGTCATTTATGATCATCAGATGGAACATTACACAGTTTCAGAAACATTTTAAAAGTTACAAATAGTCACTTTAACTATCAATTTACCATTTATTATTGATGATTATTATAAAATGTTACCCATTATTGCTTACTGTTGTCTTTTGGAAGTTTGTTTATATCATCCACCATCACTAAATGACTTAAATCCATCTGCTTTTTAGGACCAGGGAGTGTTTTGTCTGACGTACGAGTCGTCAATGACTCGCATGTTCAGAGACGGTCGGACAGAGACGGTACGCTCCTGCACTTCTGAGGCTGTTGCATTTGTCAGAGCCATGGAGGATGCAGGTGCAACAGTAAGTAGAACACAACCACACACAAAAAACACAGGAGCACACAACATAAAACCAAGGAGGTCAGTTGAATTAAGTTCTGTTGGTTTAAACAACGGTTAATTTCTTAATATGCATTTGTAACAATGGATTAACAGGTGGTTCCAGCCGGGTTGAAGACCAAAACTGGAGTATAGACTTACTTAGTAATTTGACTTTGGACATATCTGGTGTCAAATTTGTATGTTATCAGGCTTACAAATTCACAATCTGTGACATGGTGTGCATCTGCACACTTACTGTTGAAAGTACAAAAGGGCACCTTTTAATAGGGCAGACTGTGAGAGGTCACATTGTGCTGCTTAGGACTTGGTCACCAGGACCTACAGTAGAGATAATGTGTCTCTCCATGTTAGTGTCACAAAGTAGAAATTTAGCTCCTTTAAATCCCCAGGCTTGATACACATACCTAGACGGTTTTAGTTTTAAAATGGTCTTTGTATGGATTTTTTGAGCTTGAGTGTTTTGGTACAGTTGGTTTTTACACCTGATGCAAACTGTAAAGACCACCTTTTCAAGTGGACTTGGGCATGGATTTGTTCACACTTATCAAACGAGCAGGACTTTGGGGTCAACTTTAGGATCTGGGCCCGGGTCCCTAATGTAAAAGCCCCCTTACTGCCTTATATTCCATTATATTTTTATACTTTGAATTGTTACTTGTATTTTCCTTCCCATAAATAAAGGTATTTCCAACATAAATTGGTGCATAAAAAAGAGAAAATGAAAATGGGTTTGAAGCTGAAAATGTCGTACCCCCCACTTTCATATGTTTCCCCAAAAAGGCCCATTCGGAGCCAGGAAAAAAAGAATTATGTGTATAGACTACACCCCAATGTTGAACCCAAAGTTACGCCCTTGAAATGTACATTAGTGGACATGTAGTTGACAATTTAAAAAAAGGAAGATCCCATGTAAAGCAGTCTGTTCTGAAAAAAAGGGACTACAGTCATCATGCTGACGGAGGCGGGGAAGTGGGCTGGTGTGTTTGGAGGTGTCCTCAGTGTCCGTGCCAGGCAAGCAAAGAAAACACAACAACCCAAAGCAAAACACCACACTCAAACTATAAACAGTAAAAACAAGAAAATGGCTACACTTTCATCAGCACCCTGGAGTCTGAACTCTCTGATGTTCTGGCAGGGTTGAACTGAAACTTGCATTGACAAAAATAAGGTAATTGTAATATGTGTTAATGTACGAGCCTTGATGCTATTCTTTTCTGCCGGTTGTTTTTGTGATCAGAATGCTCAGAGACTTGCCCTGTTTCGGAAGGCAGCAGATAAGCATCAACACATGTATCGTCTGGCCATGACTGGCTCTGGTATCGACCGTCACCTCTTCTGTCTCTACATTGTGTCCAAATACCTTGGTGTCGACTCGCCATTCCTTAAGAAGGTTAGAACTATTATCCTTCATCATCTCTCAATCGTTTTATTGGTTTCTGATTCACATTTTTTCTCTTAACTTAGTTACTTATCACAACCTTCTCCTTACTTATCTGCCATAATATATTTGCTTCTAGGTGCTTTCAGAGCCCTGGAAGTTGTCTACCAGCCAAACTCCGCAGCAGCAGCTTAATTTAGTTGACATCAACAAGTTCCCTAAATATGTGGGTGCTGGTGGTGGATTTGGCCCAGTGAGTTAATTTTTTTTATTTTTCAGAAATGTGCACAAGTTACACAGTGATCTGGAAGCGTTTTGTGCAGTAATATAATAGCATCTTTCGTCTACCTCTAGGTAGCTGATGATGGTTATGGTGTGTCTTATATAATTGTTGGAGAAAACCTCATCACATTCCACATCTCCAGCAAGTTCTCCAGTCCTGACACAGTAAGAGCACGAAGAGCAATGCATAGATTCATGTGTATACCGTTTATGCTAACACTATTTCTCTCTGTGACCTGCAGGACTCATGCCAGTTTGGTCAGCACATTCGTAAGGCCATGCTGGATATCCAAGCACTATTCAAGCCTGAAAATGATAAGAAGACGGTGGAGCACACTGAGCATGTACAGCGGGAAAATGGGAAAAAGCACATATAACAGACACTGTGATGAGTGGTATGCTGGATTTGGCTCACATACAACCTGAGTCTCTTTGTCATGCTTCAGCCATAAAAAGAAAAAGTTCTGGTGACAGGTTGCACTTAGGATCTTTTTGCTTTTCCAGTGGGTCACATTATATGAGCTGGTCATTCCACTCAGTCAGACTAAAGGCATAGTGTTACTTCTCTAATTTATTTCTATTTTATATTGTACCTTCCAGAGCTGTTGATTTGGTGCTGAGGGAAAGATGTAATCTTTCAAAGTTTGTTTCTTCCTCCTTTTTGTCAGTTTATGCCATATACTGTATATAAAGCTAATGTAATCTGAAAATATTTGTTACATGCAAGTATTTATGAATTGCTGTTCATTTTAAGTTGTCATTATACATCAATTACATAAAGCTCACCATCTGTGGCTTTTTGCCCAAAAAAATTAAGTCCTACGAATCACTAGAAATGAATTAATCATACTGGAAACTGATCATTATTTTTCTATTCTTTACATATGAACAATCGTATAAACGCTTTCAATACATCAAAAATAGACACAGAAAAACAATATATTATAAGAGATGTTTATTTTAAGAGGTGGGCTAGAGGTCATATCGTGTTCCTGATGTCCATATGAACATTTACAGAGGCCTTCCAGATTCATCCAGGCTATTAGGATAAACCGAAACGATCTGCACTTTAATCAGTTGGAAGCTTCGTAACAGTAAGTCAGACTGCTCGCAGCAACATTGAGAGCAAAACTAAATGCACCAGATCATGAACAAAGGCAACAAACTCACTGATTAGAGTACATGATGTTAACAACCCTGACAGCTTTTTACATTTATGCAAACGCTATATACCATATTACCTTAAATATGATGACATATTGGGAATGCAGATGGTAGAAGGTTCATCTCCTGAGGGGTATGCCGATTTCTTCTCCTTTATGACTTTAAACCACAATATTTCTATGACTTCAGGTTAATGCAGAATGAGGCAACATGAGGTGTTTATGTAAAAAGAATCTGCAGTTTTATGATGCAAGTAGATCATTTCAGATCTGATTCATTCCATTAACAAAAAATGCAGCTCCCAAAGAGTGAGCAAAACCAAACTATCTTCTATTTGAATATTTATTAGTTGAGGTGGGGACAATACAAAAAGTGAAAGTAATAAAAAACAAACCATTCTGGTCGCACTGCGTTTCTTTCAAGGCATCGGTTACAGCAATGAACTAAAACTAGGCTTTATAACTGTACAAAGTGAATGGACAAACAAAAACACCATCACACGGTCCGCTTGCTTGATGAGAGCAATTTTAAAAGACCCTAAGAGGCAACAGACACCAGACTTCTTTAGATTCAAAATGAATCAACAGTATCACATTATTGTCTTCATCATCATCACTCTCTTATCAGAAGCTGCCTGCCAATCACACACATTTAACATAACAGAATACAACAGACATGAAAGGCAAATGGACTTTAAGTATGCTCTAATTCTTACCAATTTTTATCATGGGGATACTGCAGGTTGAGTCCACTAGGTGATGACATGCCCCTTGGGCCACTGTGTGGGGCTGTTTTTCATGTAGATACACGCCAACCCAGTCTTTTCTGTGTACATACTATGTTGTGTATATATTTCAAGACTCTAGGATGGTTTTGTAGTTTATGTGTCTAAAAACACTCAGCAGAGCATTAGGCTTCCGGTCTGTGATGCAGCAAAGGTGGATTAAGAAGTTGCACCGGGAGTTGGGTTGACATTCTGCGTGGCTGCTTGTGGTGCCACCTCTATGATCCGCGGTTTGTCTATGATGCGAGCAGTGCGGTTTCCTTTCTCTACAATCCCGATGATCCACGCTTGGTGGCCCTCGCCGTATTTTGGGGATTTGATCTCGGCACAGAAGCGGGCAGCCTGCTCCCGAGGCAGACAGATAAGCAGGCCTCCTATAAAGTAAAAGAAGTCAGTCACAAGGGTCTCAAATTATGTTTTTAATGTGTAGTGATGCTGTTAAGTGCTTAGTGCTGGATCTAAGTGCTGCCCGTGATACTGATGCTGATCACATTATTGTTGTCCAGAGGCCCAGGTGGCATTAGATGGTGCTGCAGTGCAGTGGGTTTCTGACTGATGGTATTAAGTCTCTGTAGGGATTTATCTGTCTTTTTGAGTTCCTCTTTGTGTCCCAGGGCTCAATTCTCAGTCCAGGCTTATTCTCCCTTTACTTGTTTCCACATGGACATATCATTAGTAGTTTTATTTTTTTTCCCTCAGCATTGTTATGTGAAAGACACTCAGTTTCAAACCAAAACAATTATACACGTTGGGTTTAAAGGATTGGATAAGCATAGCTTCAAAAAGGTACAAATTATTTTCAGTCCAACTTCAATCTATACTAAGTCATATTCTTAGGGCTTTAAATGAGCAAATTACTGTGACATTTTTGCTTTTTCCTACTTAAAATATGTATTTCTATAATGGCCTATTGTCTCTCTCTATGTTGTAAAGTTAGTCATACTAATCTTGTCCCAATTAGACAAACTACGACTGAAAAAATTATGACTGGAGAAACTGCAGCTGATTCAGAATGCTACAGCAAAGTAGGCTTGCCGTTGTAGCCAGTGGTTCTGGTGTTACACGGTGGTCAGGTAACACGATTAGATTACTTGCCCACCGCCCCCAGTGTTGTTTTGTTTTTATAGAAATAAAACCCATTTAGCTAATTTTTGTGTATCAGCGCCCAGGTTCACTGACTAAAAACTCTTAAGTTGTAGAGTACTAAGTGTGTTATCAATACCTAAGCGTAATTTATGGTTCTGCGGAGGCTCCACGCAGAGCTTTCTTCGTAGCCTACCTAAGTGGCCTGAAGTTTATAACTGTGCGTTGGTGTGTGCGTCGATCTCTTTGAAAGGACAAATCCGGCGCAAAATGAACCTAGGGGTTAATAACACGTGTACCGCGTAAACCGTTCTCTGGGATTTGTTTTCATGCTAATTGAATGTGACCAGTTTTATCGCAAACCGCTAATTAGCTTATAGCGCTAGTTGTCGGGGCACGGGTAAAGTAAAAAGAAATCGCTATTTCTATACCACTAACAAGGCTCAAAATAGCACCACACTTCCACTGTAGCATAATGAGGGTCCCTACATGTAAACCGAAGCATTGAGAACTTTGTAAGTGTACAGACAGTTTATTAAAAAGATAGTTTAGAAAGACAGTACCGTTCATGTATACAGGCGGGCGCCATCTTGGGAAAACGACGAACGCCGTGCAACGTGAGCTGAAATGTCACTTGAAATCTCCCATGGTCCGTGGTTTCCCAATGGGTCGATAGGAATTACGTTTGTGAAATGTAATTACATGGAAATGCATGAATTATATCTGTTTATTAAAATATATGGGTGACTAATTACACGCATTCGTCGTTCGACTGGTCATGACTGTTTTCCCAAGATGGCGGGTAAACTATCTTTTTAATAAACTGTCTGTACACTTACAAAGTTCTCAATGCTTCGGTTTACATGTAGGGACCCTCATTATGCTACCATGGAAGTGTGGTGCTATTTTGAGCCTTGTTAGTGGTATAGAAATAGAGATGTCTTTTTACTTTACCGGTGCCCTGACGACTAGCGTTATAAGCTAATTAGCGGTTTGCGATAAAACTTGTCACATTCGATTAGCATGAAAACATATCCCAGAGAACGGTCGACTCTGTACACGTGTTATCAACCCCTAGGTTCATTCTGTGCCGAATTTGTCCTTTAAGAGAATAGCAGGGCCGGCGTGCGTGTGGTAGAGCGAGTGAGAGAGTGACGGTAATTAGCTTTGGAGCGGTTACCGACGCTAGAGGCATAGTGTGAGAAACCACGGTCGGAAATCTGTAGCAGGAAAAGTTAACCCTCTCCTTGATTTCATGTTGTTTATAGAGAAGGAGAACCAGGAATGAGTAGGGGGAAATGCAACGCTACCAAGTCACGGTCGAGCGACGTGTGTCACTGCGACGTGTAGTTAAATTTTTCTAGAGGTGCACGTTAGGCTACAGCGTAGGGTCGCTATCTCCACGTACGTAGCCAGGGCGTCGATTTAACACAGAAGCATAAATCATGCTTTAGTCGGACAACAGGCGCTACAATTATAAACTGAAAGTATCTGCTCCTTAAAGCAGCACAGAGTGGCAGGATTCACATAGAGAGGAGAGTTTACCAACAAAACGATGGTAGAGGATTCGATGTCAAAGAGAAAAGCAAAAGCGCCAATTTGGAAATATTTCAGATTTAACCCAAATACTAATAAGGACCCTAATGATGTTATTGAGGCAATCTGTAAACTGTAAACTTTGGCAGCCGCTGCGGAGCCAGGGGCAGCTGCACTGCGCTCTACAGATATTGAGCATTGAGGACAAATATATTTTCTTGTGAAATGTACAGTGTAATTGGTAACACCGGTGTTGTTACGAGTTTATTAACCGGTGGGAAATGTTCTTACCGTGGCATCGCTACAGCTAGGGTGACTGAATCTTTGTTGTTGTGGCCCTCAGAACAATGCATCAGCCTTACACTGGTGTTTTGCTATGTTGGGCATTTTGTCATTTGTTTATATCGACCTGCAAAGCATTTTGTCTCACTCTACAAATGTGCCATATACTGTAACCTTTACATTCTAAATACACAATGGTTAAGGAAGAAAGAAAACAACAGAGCCATGTATATACACACACACCTGATGTTTCAGGGCAGGTGCCGTGCATGAGTCCAAACATGTTTCCACAGGCCTTGGAAACGGCGGCCATCTTGGCGAGCACTGGGAGGTTGTGGATGACAAATGACACCTCACTTCGTTGTTGCCGTGCCAACGTCTGAGCATGGCCAAGGATGCCAAACCCTGTGATGTCGGTGGCTGCATGAGCGTTGAAGGTGTGCATGAGACCAGCCGCTACAAGCGAAGACAGACAGAGTGAGAGAGAGACTTAGGACATTTGGATGATTAGTTGGTTGATAAGGGATCTGACAACTCTGTTTTAACGGTGGAAGATTACTCAGTGGTATGAACAAATACTGACTATTCAGTTTGTGCAAATATTCACAAAAGCTGTCAATCATTGTGGGCCAAACATTGTGTGCCATCTTGAAAGCAATCAAAAAAACATTATTCTTTAAATATATTTTGTGTGTGATGCAAGCATGAAGCTGTAGTATGCACGTCTCACATGGAACATCATCTTTTAGTATTTTAAAGTTTCCCCAGAATTTATTTTACATTATTAGCAGAAGCTACGTAGCCACAGAGGGTGCAATAGAGCTAAGCTGCTGCAGAGGCTGCTGATGTAGTTATGCCCAGCTTAACACACTGATTATTAAAAATAAATAAAAGAAGAAAAAAGGCCGTTAGGACTGAAAATCAAGTATGTGGACACATTCAGAGGTTTTACCTGTCCTGTTGAGCCGAGCCATGTTCATCATGGCTTCATGGTAGGCCAACTCTACATCCTCCTGGGTTACCACCAGCTTGATCTTGTTCCACTTCTCAGGCTGAACAATAAAAAAATCATTTACAGCCAATGGCATTGGTGTGTATTCTAAAAACAGAAGTGTCCAGACAAAATGATTCATGAGTGAGCAAGTGGACTTACAATATCTAGCCACTGGTGTACTGCAACGGCCACTTGTGTTCCAAGTGGCTTGGTCAACACCAACACGTCTCCTGGCACTGCATTGTCTGGCCTGAGAAATGTCAAACATGGCATCATCGTGGTTTTTTGAGTAATAGCAAAATATACAAAAAGAATTATACACAGTAAGTAAATATGCAGTATGGAACTCATTCTTACATGATAAACTCGTTGGGTTGGCAGACTGTTGTAGCAACTCCACCCATCACCACCCAGGGGTTGAGCACCGTCTGTCCGCCTGTTACAGATGTGCCTGCCTCCTCTGATGCATCCTTGAATCCCTGGATGATTAGTGGCATGACTTTGTCCCTCTCCTGTGAAGACCCATGGAATCCAGAACAGAGCGGGGAGCAACGAAAATAAATGAATAATAATAATAATAATAATAATAATAATAAATTATTGCAACACTTTTCCTTTTAATAACTGTTGAGTAACATGTTTTTTCATTTTTTCATTTTGATTCTCTATTGTGAGTGTATTTGGATGTGGTTCTTTACAGTTATTTGCAAACAAGATCCAAAAGTACACGCATCAACTGACATGCCTCTTACCTTCTCTGACATTTTGTTGCTGACTCCCAGAAGCATCAACATGTTGTCACACTCTGTTACTCCCATGGCGTACAGGTCACTTAAAACATTGGCACAAGCAATTCTTCCCTAGAAATGAGAAATACTGAAAATTGGTGTGGGTTGGTGTGTCAAGTAAACCTGCGTCACAACTAGGGGTGCACCGATCTGATATTAAGATCGGATATCGGTGGGATCGGAAAAATTACCAGATCCACGGGCCGATCCAGTTTTGTTTTTTTCCCCTCTGTCGCACGTGTGTCACACGCTGGAAGAGTTGAGCGTACAAATAAATAAGAATTCAATACATTACATCTATGTTATTTTGTCTTAGTTAGGAAAGTAATGTTCAGTTATGAAAGTCTGGTGCCTTTAGTCTCTTCCACATGGTGGAAGGAAGGTATAAGGTGGAAGGTATACAGTTTATTATTAATTCAATAATGGTATCGGATCGGTATCAGGTATCGACAGATACACAAAGCCCAGGCATCGGTATTGGGACTGAAAAAGTCGGATCGGTGCATCCCTAGTCACAACTAATAATATAGACAAACAATTATAACTGTGGCAACCTTTCCATTTGCCACGTGTACTGTATGTATAATTAATAGGGCAACGAGGGGGCAAAGGTAATAGCCATAAAAGAGGAGATCCATACCATCATGTAGGGGTCATCCACAATGGGGTAGATGTAATCTGTTGTCTGGACCAGAGAAAGGCCTCCATGTCTGAGAGGGATCACACACGTGTCCATTCCTATGCCTTCAAAATAAAAGAACACTGTATGTGATATCTTGAAGAGGTTTATGTTCTGGTACTGTACAAACAAATTCTTAAAGCTGCAGTGGGTAGAAAGCTAAAAAATGCCACGATTTGAAGTAGAGTGACGCCTCTTCCTGCAGCTCTCTGTCGCACATGCATATATGCATGCGCACAACAGCCAACAGGAACTCTGAAATGACCTGCCATTGGCCAAAGTCTCCCGTCACGGGCTAGATTTTTTAAAGCCTGAAAACAGAGCCAAGGGGAGATGCAGAATATAGTATTTCTTTCAGACCACTTGAATTACAATATGCTGAAAGATTATTATGGAATGTTTGCCAACAAATTGCCTACTATAGATTTAACTATAGAGCAGATCTCCAGATATCTCCAGACCCATGCAGTGTAGAGACTTTTATAAGAGATGCGCCGTTTCAACAAGGTCTTTTCCATGCGATTGTAGGACTTCCAGAAGGTTTTTAATCCAGCCTGGAACTAGGTGTCTTTGCACAATAAATCCATATTGATGAATCCATGAATCAAGTTAGGTAATCATTGCATCGCTTCAAGCTAGCATCGTCCTGTTTGTTTAGCATGAAAGCTAACACCTGGGCCTTTCCAAAGAGGGCTACGGTGTGATCGTAGGCGTTTTTAGAAGCTTTGTTATCCAGCCTGGAACTGCAGTGTCTTTTAGGAGACTTTGCACATTAAGTCCAGAACGATAAATCCACAACTGAACGGTTATTTATTCATCTTTTCGTATGACGAGCCCCAGCCGTTTAGACTCCCAGAATGCAGTGGGGTGAGTGTGTCGAGGCTGTTTTCCTGGCTATCTTTTTCTTCTTTGGTGTTTTATGGCAGCCGGCATCCACAATGTTGCCAACGCTGCCACTTTCCTGACTGTGTTACTTTGCTGCTACAATATACTAAAAGTTATACAAACAGGCTGAAATAATGTGTCAAACCATTCTGAATTAAGTATTTTGGTGCTGCGGAGACGTCCAGGCCTACAAATCCTATCCTACAGACTAAAGAAAAAAATCTTTGTTTGGTACAGATTCTTGCAAAAATCACACTATAATTATTTTAATTTTAACATTTTTCAATGAAAATGAGAATAATTATACAAAAAAGGTCATTCCCTCCAGTATCGTGAATCAGTTTAAGCCATATCATTGTTAAGCACTTTGTAACATATTTGTTATTATAGTGCTGTATATATGAAGATCATAAATACCTAATCGGGGCATAACTGCCCCCAGGAACTGTTCATCCTCTTGATAGTGGTTCTCCTGAAGGGCTTCTAGCAGCTTCTGTAACACATCTTGGGGCACCTGTAACCAAAGACAATAACCACAATTATCATTTTTACATCTTATTTCTTATCTAGCAGAATACGTATTAATTTGTATAGCTATACAAAGACAATAATGCATCCAAGACAGATTTTGATAAGGAGAGCCAACCTTGCAGCCTGTGCCCTTGAGCTCAGCAAAGCGCGTGAGTCTGAAGTTCTTGTCCAGCTCATAGCTTTCGGGGTTAAAGGATTCCCTCACGGACATGTCTGAAGAAACTCTGGGTCTTCACCACTAGGACCACATCAATGACCAGGACAGAACAACAAAATTGGTGATTTGAAAAACTGCTTGGATGAAAATGATGTTAATTGCATAGACTTTAAACCTCAGTTCATTCACCACACTGCAATGCCATTTCAGATAATCCACAAATGTGCTCCTTTGTACACCATTTCAAGTGAATTATGACAAATTACAAATGAGCTTCTATACAATGTGAAGCAACAACATTGCAATGAATCCCGCCTTTATGTACTTTATAATATTATTTTTTAAGACCATGTCAGAGAGCTGCTGATTTAACTCTGTTGTCATCTTTAGGGCTGCAACTAACTATTAATAATATAATTATTTAAATTGTCAATCAATCTTGATTAGTCAATAATTGTTTAGTTTATACAATTCAGAACAAATAGTGAAAAAAGCCAGTTAAAATTTCATAAAAGCCCCAAGAAAACCTTTAAATGTTTTCTTGAGTTGTCTGATCAACAGTCCAAAACCTAGCAGCAAATCTTCATCGATTCATTTACTAAACGTTTCAGCTCTTGTCATCTTTTGTCCCAGTGACAGAAATAACTACAGAGCTGAACCAACATTTAATATTAGTAAGTAACAAAGTTTTGTTAAAGAAATATTAGGTACACCTAACCAAAACAAGCTACAAACATGACCAGAATTAAATCAGCACCTCTCTCAACATTAAATGATCAATTCATGTGTAGTATGTTTGGCGGTCTATGGTATTGGATTGCATTCGATTATCCAGATATATGCATGTTTGGGGCAAAACTACATTGATATTGTACAAATTAAGAATACAATTACATTGATTCTGTATAAATTAAGAAAAAAGTGCAGTTTCATTTTCAGGCACAAGATTTATTAAATTGTCAGTTTTGTAAGAAAATTAATGTTGGTGGGGTACTAGAGTCTGACGTGCACAATAATGAACAGTTACAAATTACAAAGCATCCAAGACTTATAAATAACCTCTCTCTGTGCCACACACAACTTTACAATGAGCTGGAAACGTTGCGTGTTTACCGACTCTCACATTTTCAGATTTATCAAAAGTAACACATGAATGACCCGCGATAACATGAAAATAGGAAACACTTGGCCACCTGATAGAGAAGCCATTCGAGTTATGGTTACTTATAACACCGGTTTGTTGTTTAAATTGCTGAAGGGGCCTCGGTTAGTACAGAGTGGGAGTGTTCAAGAGACAAAATGCTGCAAAGTTCATTCAACCCTGAGGCACTGGCTAACAATATCAGTGCTGCCCGGATGTAAACTATTCGGTGGAATGTACACCACATTATAAACTACTGGGCGTTCAACTGTAAGACACACGTGTGCTGATATTGACATCTACATCTTTTTCACGTTTGTTTGTTTTGCTGGAAATGCAGTTTCAGTTTTCATGCTAGCTCTCGCTTGCAAACGCTGATCAATGCATGAGGTGAAGCCGCTCTATGCAACAAAGAATGAGAGTGTGCGAGCTGCAGTACATTTAAAAACACACATGTACAGGCTACAGCCCAAATGTGATGCATAGTTGTAAAAACATAGTGCCAGCTCGTTGCACATGTAAGTTAAAAAGTTGCGGTAGAGCGCAGAATAAAAATGTCGGCGGCGGAAAAAATTAACCCTTTCCTGGCTCTCGCCATGCGATGTGTGCAACATCAGAGTTCGTATCAATAAAACAGCACTAAACATGCTACTTGTGCAAAGTTTGTAATGATATGGTGCAACACAAGTGTTTACAATTGCCCTAAATGCGATTTTAGGACCAAAGCGGAGTTATATTCTTGCAACATTTCCCCTTTAATTGCTATGTCCAGTTTATTCTTACCAGCTTCACGTTAGCGGTGAATCCCAACAGAAGAGCGGGGACAGCACCAGAATGCATTGGGGCTAGAATCGGGCGTCCTCCGAGAATGCCTGACGAAAAATGAGACATTATTTGTCTTCTAACTCAGAACTAGATGGCAAAAAAATGCGGTATCTCGTATAATTGAATATATTTTAATGAATATAGGAATCCGACCACACGTTTTCTTCATCAAATAATATATGGTTTACAATACAAAGAGGAAACTCACGAGATCTCAAAGGGTCCTCTGCCTGTCCAGTGGCGGCTTTAACATCCCCTTTAATGAGCTGTAAAGTCTGGCAACAAAATCTCTACAATGGAGTGTACCTTTAATTTACTGTTTTCCCTCCAATTGCACCTACAACATAACATTGCCTGGCTGTAGGTACTAAACAATGGCTGAGGCTTATAAACGTGCATCTGTGAACTTATCTTTTGATAGAATTATGTTCATGTTGCAACAAATATTTACAAGTACAAGTATGCCTACTTTTTTACATTAGAACAAAATGTTCATGTTTATGAAAGAGATCAAGCAATGCATTGTCTTTTTCTAATTTATTGTGTTGTTAATTTTCTTTATCTAGCATGAAAAACGAAACAATCAAAATGGTCAGGAAACGATATTTAATGTTGTAAATTATTCATTTCAATTGCACAGTGAGCAAAAACTAAAGAAAACTAATTCTATCACAATATTAACAACAATAGCACAGATATGCATAGCCAAGAGATTCTAATAATAAACAGAAAAAAAGTATTCATAGAATATTGTAGTTTATATTTTCAGCCAGTTGAAGCCTATCAACACATTTTTAATTTGCAAAATTGGCACAAAAAAAAAATACATAAGATATTTACTTTTAGATGTAATGTTTGTAATTACAATAAGGTTGATGGTGCACTGCACATTACACGCATTGAAGTATACTGGTCATTCAAAAGGCACAATCCACAATGGAAAACTTCCCATTTTAGACTTGTGACTCCTTCTAGTATAATGAGAACTAGGCAAGTTAAAGCGGGAGCTTATAATGTAAACAGTAAGTCACTAAACCTGAAAATGATCTGACGTTTTTTAACCACTGTATAGTTCAGTGACTATTGGCATACAATCGTAAATCCCAGTATCAGTCCAATAAAAGGTCTCAAGAACCACAAAAGGTGAAGCATCTGGTAGGTGAAGCAGGCTTCTTCTTCATTTGGTCCTATTGTTTTTTTCTCTTTACATCCATAACACAGAGCAGATTACAGCTGCAAAAGATAATATCTAACGTGGCGAAATGCATCAAATTAGAGCAATGAAGACAATCAACAAATCTGCTGTAAGGCCATTGTGGCAACCTTTGAAGTCAACCAGTCATGTTCACCACCGTCCCCTCCACACGGACAGGCCTGTTATAGTCACATCCTATAAAGGAAGTGAGAAAATAATGTTAACATCTAAAATATCACTACCATAAAAACATCCGTGCATTTGTGTGTGCCAAGACAACTGCATTCACACATTTTGTATGGGTCTCTTATTCTTCATTAGAAAAAAAACAAACACTGAATTGCTATTTTGGCAGCGAGGGAAATAAGAGAGGTGAAAGAGGAGATAAGGTGCATGGTGTGAAGATAATTAGCTGACATTTTGGGAAGCTGTGTGAGAATGTCAAATGTCACAGCAACAGCATGACAAAGGCTTATGAACCAATGAGTGAGCAAGCAACACCAAATTGTGTGTGTGTTGTGACAGTGAAGTGGTGAGAGGTAAAGACATGGTGGGCTCAGAGGTGGGGGGGGCTGATGGAAAGATGTTAGATTAGATTCAACTTTATTGTCATTGTGCAGAGTACAAGTACAAAGACAACGAAATGCAATTTGCGTCTAACCAGAAGTGCAAAAAAGCAGAAAAGTGCAATGTGATATACAAAGTATAGACAGGTGGTGCATAGGCAGGACAAGACATATATTGCAGTGTTATAAGAGCAGAATAAATATGGCTATGTAATATGTATGAACAACATGTACAGATATGTGCAATGTAGTAGCAGTGACATTATACTAGTAGTAAGAATAATATAGATATATGCAGTGTATTAGCAGAATATATAATAAGAAAAACAGAATAAATATGGATATTCTGTATGAACCATATAGACAGATATGTACAGTATGTACAGCTATGTGCAGTGTGGTAACAGTATTGTGAGATTGAGCACTGATATAAGAACTATGAACTGAATAAATGGGTAGGATTTTGTGTGTGTGTGTGTGTGTGTGTGTGTGTGTGTGTGTGTGTGTGTGTGTGAACATTTTAATATAAGGTTCATACTTGTGGAAGGCCCATTTAAGACTTCTTCTGCTTCTGCAGCATCTAAGGAGTCAAAGGAAGAACAAATTTAACTCACATGTTCACAAAAGGCCTCCTTTTTGACGGTAACGCCTTAATAATGATAAGTTAACTTCCTTTGACCATGCTCACATAATAAAACAGGATACTAGACAAAAAGTATACAGTATACGCTACTTCAATAAATGAAAGAAAATAGGGGGGAAACAGACTCTATAGCAGTACCTCTTTTCAGCCTCCTCCTGGCAAGTTTGATCTGATCTTGAAGGATCTGGACCCAGTCTCGTGGCCCGGGCAACTTCTCTATTCTGTTTTCAGTGCAGTATTTCTCTGTAAACACTGGACACAGTACACAAAATTATATTAATGTTCCATTAATGTCATTATTGTTGTACTCTGGTACAAAACAACTGATTAAGTCTCTTGTATCTTACCTTTAATGGCACCCACAATGTTCTGGTCCAAGCCCTTACGGTTATCATTGAGCCCTCTCTTCCTTTTACCATTTGGCAAGGAGTTAGCCAGCGTAGCATCGTCAAAGAACGCACACACCTAAACAAACAGTAGCTCCATGTTGAAACATCGTTGAGCCTTTTGTGAATGTATATAGCTTATTTGGGAAGTAAATTATTAGATGTTTGTTGTTTTTAATACAATGTAAGTAACCAGTGATGCCACATGACTGCAAAGTTAACCACAATCAAAGGGCTAAACAATTGAGTCTTAAAAACATTGATGCGCACCAGTTTCCGAAACAGCAGGCTGCCAGAGCGTGTATAGTTGACCAGAATGGAGTCTAGCTGAGCCTTTGAGATATACACGTCATGATCCTCTGCAAGACGCACCTCAGACTGAAAAAGAATCAAATAACACATACTTTGAATTATTATGGGAAATGGTAAATAAATAAAAGCATAACAAGATAAATTCAGTTTTACGAAGGAAAAAGAGAGAACACAAAAAATTGTTCTAATAGAAGGCATTGTCATGAGTACTGGCCTGATGTTGTGAGTGTCATTGTAAAATAAAGCACAAGGATGATTGTGCAAAACTATATCTCATACCTTCCCAAAATTATGATTTTGAGATCCAAAGTGATCAACACAAAGGTTCTGCTTAGCAACAATGCAAGGCTTTTAATATATGCACATGGAGTTAATAGATTTTAAATGTCTTAAATGGAGACAAACATGCTAAAGAGAGAACTTTTTATAACAGATAACCTTCTTTGTTCTGTATTTTTCTGAATGAAAATTAAGGCAGCATTATGTAGTTGGATAAATTCAACACATCTATTTCCGCCTGCCAATTATATGACTTTTTCAAATGTGTGATAGGTTGAGTTAAGTCACATTTTTTTTCTCTGTGTAAATACAGTACAAAATAAATACATACATTTAAAAACCTTTTGATAATCAATTCTTCAGAGAGATTACATTCAAGTTTCTGTGGGAATGTGGGAAACTCAAATCACAAATTAGAGCTACCAATTAAGCGCAGAAAAACACACATGGGCATATATGTACACTAACATGCAGATTACCTCTAACGAATGAGGTCCCCTCAGCTGGTTCAGGACAGGATTGTGTCTGTTGTTGACAGTTACTGCATTTTTCTGACTTGACAGCACAGAAACCTCAGAGCAAACAGGGTGATGGTTGGGTGTAGATAAGCCATGCTCTTTCTCACATTCCTCACTCTTTCCAGATTCTGCAGGTGCAGCTATACTTGGTGATGCCTCTAGAGGGGCAAGAGCAGCTCTTCTAGTACTTGACACAGTCAGTGGTGCCACTTTATAGATTGGCCTCCTCTTGCGTGGCCTACAGCGAGGAGCGGGGCCTGGACCAAGACGAGGTTGGCATGGTGATGCTGCCTGTTCCTGTCTTTCCAAGGATGCTAGTAAACGCGGTAACACATCATTTTATTATTTCAAAAAATCTCACATTCTCACAGTGTGTGAGTATTTGTGTTATCCACTGACCTTTTTGAGTCTGCATCAGTCTCCTCATGGCACGCAGTTCCTGCAAAATAGCGTGCAAGGTGCCTTTACAGTTACACATACAGCAGGGGGCTTCTGGCGCAGCAGGAGGGGCTACATCTGCTGGAAAGTGGAAAGTCAGTGGCATGTTGGTTAGGGATTGTCTACTTAAACATGCAAACAAACATGCAAGTCTGTATATGTGCATGAGTGATTGACTGTCTATATGGATAAAAGTGTCTGCCGTACTTACACACAAATACCTGTGTATACTGTAAGTGTATATATAAAAAAGCTTGTCTGGTGTTCAGCATTAGACACTATCTCCTCTTTTATCAGCATCCTTTTTCTTTAGGAAATTAAATGTCTGTTGGTTTTCTCTTCTTCAAACCTGCTGTGATACCATACCATTAGCTTCGTTCACTTTGATCAGATCCTTGGTATTGTTGACGATCCTCTGGGCTTTGGAGCGGGTGCTGTACTGTCCACAGCCTGGACCGTTGACGATGGGGCTGGATATGGATGAAGGTGAAGGCCCTGGATCCCCTGCAGAGTTCCAGCTGCTGCTCTGGTGGTCCTCTGATACAAGACATGAAGGTGCAGGCTGATGTACCCAGGTCAGATGCCTTTCCTGTGGCTCCTTTGTTGAGCTGTCCTGCTCTGTTACCACACGTTGATATACCCTGCTGGTCTTATCACTCAGAAGCCTCATCATTCCTGTGATTTGCCTCTTGATCTCCACGCCCTCATCCCCTAACCAAACTACGTTTAGAGAGAGAGAGAAGGTCTAATTAGTGTGATCTGCCATGATGTATCATAGAAATGAATCCTTACAGTGTTACATACCCTCTGGCACAGCAGCATCCATAGGCTCTCCATTGATACCTTTGCAGTTGGAGTTCATCATATATGAAGGTGCAAAATCTGCAAGAGAAACAGCAAGGTTTTGTTGTGAAATAGTTGCAGTGTTGCTGTATTGAAATTAAAATGAATGTATTACTTGTACAATAGTCCTTTGTGATAGTTGCAGAATGATGTGGACCTTTTGCATTGCGATAATGAAGCTTGTGTAGGCTGATACGGAACTGTGATGTCAACCAAAGCAGAACACCCCCTCCCATCCCATGTAGAAACCACCACCTGTAGGTGGTATGAAGAAGTGTAGCCAAGAGAGGTGGCCTAGAGCGTATAGCTTCAGCAGAAAGTGAACAATTTAAGCTGTATGTTCAGAATGCGCAACATGTTTTCATATTTTGGACTATTATATCCTACTATTAATTGTATAGGCTATTCTTGAATCTATTTTGAGACTTATGTCTATGAATGTTTTTACATGTAAATCATTAGAGTTAGCTGTTATAACCGAGACACAGACTACGGGCATTGTCGTGGCCATCGCTTTTGTTTACAGAGTCGTCTGTGCTGGCACACAGCGCCAGACAAACAGCCAGACAGACGCGCGTCTCGCGTGGTCTTTACATTTCATTCAGCAGCCTACCTTCATCCGTGACCAGTTTAAAGCTCTGTGACTTCCTTCTCCTCTTCCTTTCCCCAAACTCCATCTTCAGGAGGAATATAGTCTACAGTAAGTCGTGCAGTCGAAAATCGCTCTTCAGAAAGACAAAATCAGTGACTAGGATACACTCAGCGGAATCACTGTCCGTCTGCCTTATTAATCAGTTACATTTTTACCCAGTCTGCGCTACAGATCCTGTCATCGGCACATTTTTTCCGTGTTGAGCTTAAATGGACCTGGTAAATGCTATTGTATGATTCCCGTTCCCAACAAGGATGCTGTTTCTTCCCTTTCACCATGTAAATAAATTAATGACTTTAATATTAAAAATTCGTCACATATCCCTTTGCGCCACCTGATGGTATGTTCTTATCTAAAAGGTCGAGTCACACATTTGCCACTGTGGTGTACAATGGACTGAACAAAATCAGCTATGAGACCAGACTGCAAACATAATCCCCCCCCCCGAATTCTCAAATTATTGAAAAAAAGCCTATTTTGACTATTAATTGTTATTAGTCTTTATTGATGTAATGGTGACTCATTTCTACATAGTAGGCTATAGCCTACATATCATTTAATGACCACCTCTGTTTGAGTGGCAGACTGAAACTCTTTGGTGAGATGGTTATCTCATCAATAATGTGCATCAAAGGATGAATTTTCCCTCCCTGTAGTCATGACCTCGCTTCAGACAATGGTATACATTCCGAGTCACTGGCAGAAAATAGAAGGGAGGTTAGTGACAAGTGCAAACCAGTTAAGGTCATTGTATAGTAGTATAACCCTGGACTCGTATTTCAATAATCATACACTATAGTTGTGTAGGCTTCAGCTGAGAAAAAAATGAGCTTTTTACCATCAGTCACAGTTTATGAATGTTCAGTTTGTTTTTCAGTATCCTATAGTTGCCATCACCCCATTATATTTATTTTAAATCTGTCTGAGAACCAACAAAATTTTATTTACTGGAGCCTAACATTGCAGTAATATGCAAAGAACAACACATAAGCACAACGCAGTATTTTTGTTATTTCAGGCTAAGCTCATAGGAAAGTGCTTAGTCTTTGATGTTGGTATCTATACTAAACTCTCTAAAAACACTAAATACTTAAGACACTGACTTAAATGGTCAGTGAATCCAAGTTACATTTAATTTTTACATTTTTATTTTGAAACATTATCATCAAAACAAAGGGACTCTTATAATGAAAACTCAGTTGTGGTCGGTTTAAGTTAACTTCCGGTTTAAGTGTCTGGTGGTAGTGTAGCGTTGTTGCGAAAGTCTTATGTGTGTAGTTATTTGTTGAAATAAGCGAATAACGACCACAATTGAAAATGGATACACTGAAAGCTGAGATCTTAAGGAAAAGAAAACTCATCGAAGACAAACAGCTTGTTGACGTGAGTAACGTTAGCTAGCTAGCTGATGATGTTGCTTGTTTTTGTTAGCTTAGCTAGCCCTGTTGCTAAAAGGTTTACTAGCTAGCGTTAACGTTAACTTAGCTAACGCTAGCTAACTCGTTTCATTTTAAATTAACGTTAGCCTTGCTTTCCCTCTGCTGAAGGAACACTGGGATTAAATCCCAAAACTATAACTTTATACGCCACACACAAGTTCATAATGTATTCAGTGTGATGGAAAGATTGGGAAAACGTTAGGTAAGGGCATGTCAGTACAACAGGAATGTTGATAGCCTCATTTGACAGCGTGTTTTATTGTTCTTTAATACAGATACAATGTCAGTGTCTCTTGTTTTCATTATACCGTGCCACTCTTTTACTTATGTTATTCCTTAAATTGGACTGCTACCTGTAACATATAATATCATGGCAGCTTCTGTTTAGTCTGTGACAACTCTTACCTGTGCTCACATTCAGTCACACGTAAACTTAAAAATTGCTTTGTTGAAAAGAATGAGTTTTATTATTTAAGATGCTGTAGAGTATGCTGTCACATTCCTTCCAACACAGAGGAAAAAAAGAATAGTTCCATAGCTATTTTGTGTTAAAGATTTACACACTGCAATGTCACAGTAAAAGAGAAGGAAACGTTTAGTATATGGCATCTTTGTTGTAAGACGGTTACTATGTTATGCTACTCTAGGCTTCGCTACAAGTATAATAAATAATATATATAATAATATTTTCATTGCGTCGTACATTGAGTTGGATTAGAAATGTAACAAGTCAACTATCTTTCTGCTTTCAGGGCTCCAAAAAATTCTTCAAAAGGTCTGATCTTGCACGCATGGAACAAGAAGATTACTTCATAAGATGTGGATACAAGGTTGCTGTCAAGATCACGCTCTTTCTCTTACTCTCTCACATATACACACACACACACACACACACACACACACACACACACACACACACACACACACACACACACACATATAATCACTGCATTTCTTCAGGTTTGATCTCATGTTTAGTATGACACTCTTAATAATGTAGTAGAACTTTTTGCCAGGAAACAAAATAAGGCCAGGCTTTGATGCTCAGGTGTATATTAGTGTTTGTGTTTGCTGTTTTTCCCCAACCCGCCTCTGCTGCCTGCATCTGTAGGTACAGAGAGAGACTCCTGAGAGCCAGGTATGGGATTTGCACAGTGGTAGTAGCTGACAGGATGCATGATAAAAGGATAAAACACACTGTGTCCCAAAGGCTTCCACTTCCTTGATACCCTTTCTGAAAGTTCACTCTCTAAAGCCAGTGAGGATAAAAGCAGAAATAACATGGTGGAGATATCTTTATTTTCCAGTGCGGGTTGTTAGAAATAACCCCATGAGGACTTGGGGTTTTGGTGCAAGATAATTGATTCAACATCAAACAACACAATCAATCTGTAAACGTAAACTAATTTGATATCAGGCCTATGGCCTTTTCTTTTATTACATAGTACAAACAAGTACTTTCGTGAACCAATAGCCAATTACAGAAATTAATTTGAAAATACAAATTTATTTAAATTCACCTACATTATATGAATTTGCTGAACTACCTCGCGCTTCCAATACACCACCCTTGTCAGTATATATGCTTTTAACTATTTATTTTTATATGCAGCAACCACTATGACAACTAGGCTATATGCTGGACCAGTTATGTGTTACAAACTATTTACAAACTCTGCAACAATCACTTGTCAGAAAGCAAGGGAACAAGGAAAGGAATCCACAAAGTCAAAGTGGGACACAGACATGGTTTGAATTTCAGCATGGGATATTGAAATGAAATAAAAGATAATTCTGCTGCAAAGCTGCACTTATTTTGCACATAATCTGTGACAGCATCTTTAATATTAAGACCAACTATGCTATGCGTTTTATAAATACATTGATATAAGGTTTTGCATTTCCTTGTAACAGTTGCTCTGTGGAAAACTGCATTCATGTTCTACTTTGTGCAAGGCTTAAAATGTCAAACATATAGCTATGCTTTTGCAGTGTACTGTGTTTATTTGAGCAAGGGCCATTGTTTGTTTGGAAGGCTTTTTGTTTTTAATTTCTGTTTGTTCTTTTAGATTGTGCTCCTTATACCACAATCTAAGAGTGCTGGGATGCATGTGCCCATTAAAGCATGATCTGGTAGCATACTGTGTTTCCTTTTTTGCCGGAAAAAAAACGACTGCATATTTTTTGCCTTTGATTAGGCTTTAGGTGGCGCAGCCAGCATTCAAATAACACAAATTGAAATGAGATTAATGTAATATTCATAATGCTTGCTTTTATTGGTAAGTTATTAGGTGACTTGTCTTTATAGAAGAGCTGCAGGTAAGATAGCGATGTGAGTGTG
The DNA here is from genome assembly GCF_008315115.2 of Sander lucioperca. Classification (NCBI taxonomy): domain Eukaryota; kingdom Metazoa; phylum Chordata; class Actinopteri; order Perciformes; family Percidae; genus Sander; species Sander lucioperca. Next base: position 15,439,428 of record NC_050179.1, read on the forward strand.
TGCAATCCAATGCATCGTAGTAAAAACACATCCTCTTCATTCCTGAGGTCTCTTCTCATGAAGACATTGACGATACTTTTCACGAATCCCAGTTGTATGTGTTTGATTTGCATTGGCCCAGAAAGAGCAATCTTTTGATGTTATCAAATCCTATACCTTCAATAATCCCTTTAGTAGTGAATATTTTTCTCTTCCTTTCATGTTGTCCGGAAGATTGATAAGAAAGAAGATGATGAGCCATCCACCTCAGCTAATCCAGTGTTAGAACTGGAACTAACAGAAGAGAAGCTGCCAATGACACTGTCGCGACAGGAAGTGAGTCAATATAAACTATTAACACTTCCCTTGAAGTCATTTTTCCTTCCATATTAAAAGTTAATGTGTCTTTTGCATCGCTGTGTTTATATAGGTAATTCGCCGGCTTAGGGAACGAGGGGAACCAATCCGACTGTTTGGAGAGTCCGATTATGATGCCTTCCAGAGACTCAGGAAGATTGAGATTCTGACACCGGAAGTAAACAAGGTAGGACTGAGTGTGTCTTGGAGTGGGACACATCATGCATTAAAGATACGCTGTTTCAAGTCCACCCTATCTAGGAAATCAAATCCCACAGTAACCTCTACATTGAAAAACTGCATCTCATAACCATTTCAATGTCTGGACTTTCAAAATACACTTTTCTTTAAGCCGTCACTGGAAGCAGATTTAATTGTGTTGCTTTCAACTAAGCTCCAGACAAGTTCTGTGAAGCAGTAAATGTTATAAAGGTGCAATTTGAGTGTTTTTTTTTGTTTTTTTATGTGATTCTTTTATTAGTGTTATTGTCCTTAGTTTAAAGCACAGTATCCTGATTGACACAGTTTAACGCTGCCTCTGTGTCTAGGGCTTGAGGAATGACCTAAAAGCAGCCATGGACAAGATTGACCAGCAGTACCTAAATGAGATTGTTGGAGGAACAGAGCCAGGAGAAGTGGACACACAGCACGACCTGAAAGTGCACGAAGAAAACACCACTATAGAAGAGTTGGAAGTACATTACATGCTGTAGTTAACATTGCATAGTTAACAGTGTCACATTTTTTTCTGTTGGATCAAGTTATGGGCAATTTATCAATAACTATTTACTCATTTCAATGTCACAAGCTGAGATTTGCAATATTCTTTTTAGTTCTGTGTTCTTTAGTAAATTAAGCCCATGATTCAGTTTGTGTCTGATACTGAAACTCTCCTTCAGGTTCTTGGTAAAACCCTAGGCACAGGAGATGATGATGGAGACCAGGAGCTTATCGACAAGTTTTTGAGGGTAAGGAAAAAAAATCATGCCCTACCTTTGATCTAGAGGGAGCTGTTGGATAGAAAAAAGGTTTTACACTAACTGTGACTGCTATTCATGTTGTTGTTTTTTTATTATTAATTTGGTGTGTTGCATTGTTGTTAAATGGATGAAGAGATGTTACAAGTTATTTTCACGATGGGATGTTTTTTGTGATGTGTTTTAACGCTACCATTTAAGAACAAATAATCTTAATCTTTCTTTCACCATTTCCGTTCTTGTTAATATTTTATCAATTGCCTCGTTTCCTTCCTGTTGTATACCAGTTTCTTCTTGGTGTTTGGGCCAAAGATCTGAACAGCCGAGAGGACCACGTGAAGCGAAGTGTTCAGGGCAAGCTGGCCAGCGCAACTCACTCACAGACTGAGTCTTACCTCAAACCTCTCTTCAGGAAGCTCAGGAAGAAGGTAACATTTCTGGAGAGAGTCAAACAAGCTCCAAGGATGTTTATATTTTTTCTAATATTTATAATTTCTCTATTATCTCTTTCAGAGTTTACCAGCTGACATCAAAGAGTCAATCACAGACATAATTAAATTCATGTTGGAGAGAGAATATGTCAAGGTATGTCATTATCTGTGTAACAGTGTTTTTGACCATGTTAGCCCCTTTTATTCATTTTCAAATGTATCAACTTTATCTAACTTTTTGTCCAGGCAAATGATGCCTACCTGCAGATGGCCATTGGTAATGCTCCCTGGCCTATCGGTGTGACCATGGTGGGTATCCACGCCCGTACTGGGCGAGAAAAGATCTTCTCCAAGCATGTGGCCCACGTGCTCAACGATGAGACACAGAGAAAATACATCCAGGTGAGACCCTGAGATTATCCCCTAAATATAGTGTCTAACTCTCTTTTAGGTTAGGATTTGTGTCTAGGACACTGACCCTCAAGATCTAAGGTAAAAATAATGGCAAGATTATTACCTTGACCGAGTAGGAATTTATCATTTTCACTTTGTTGTATCCTTTAGAATAAACCCATGTCTGGTTGAATGACATGTGCCAACATTTCACGGTTAAATGCAATGCCATGTTCAGGCTTAATTACCATACAATTTAGAATATTTTGTATTCACCTTGTTATTTTGATTACTTAAGTAAAAGTGCACTGTTTTTTTTTTAGACCTAACATTTCTGTGCTTTCCGTGGAAGTGTTCTATTACTAAAATCAGAAAGATGCATATTGACTCTTCATATAGACATACAGTAACATAATTGGGATGACTGGGGTTCATGTCAGTGTAGAGTCACCACTCCTGTATAAATTGGCATTTGTGGTATGTTAATAATGTCAATTAAACAGACTGCTGAGCTTTATAGAGGAGGTCAAAGTTGAGGTTATTGGCTGGTCATATACAATAGTTATTTAAAGGTGCTCACGTGTTTTTAGGCTACAACATTCTTTGTCACATACAGCAAACATCTCCTCACTATCCGCGAGCTGCCTGTCCCCTGAACACACTGTAAAAAAACGCGGTCTCTGTAGACAGCCCACGCTCCACAAACGCCAACAAAAACAAACTGGCCAACCTGCACCACGAAACATAACAAACAGTGTTCCAGCCAATAACCGACAAGAAGTATTTGGGGGGTGGGGGTTGGGGGGCCAGTGCACGGAAGGATGGGGGAGGGGACGGGATGAGGAGGAGGGAGGGGCTAGCTAGCCTCGTTTTGTTTGAAAATACTTCGAACGTCAACAAGAAGTGCCGTCACCCAACATCGCTTAGAGCACCTTTTAAAGTCATCACATTATATCAATATATCACTAATCATCATCATCACAATACATTAACAAAATGTTAATGTGTCTAAAAAGCTAAATATGCTGCTAGGCTATTTGAGAAATAAATACACCGGGTGGGATATAGTTGACCTGCCAACTTAATTGCCTTGTTTTTATTATTTTTTGTTCTACAGGGACTGAAGAGGCTAATGACTATCTGCCAGAAACACTTCACGACTGTGCCATCAAAGTGTGTGGAGTACAACGCTCTTTAACTTGTGACTTCAGCTTAATTTAGGCTAAAGCTGTCAGGTCAGTTGTATCACAATCTAAAATGGGATTTTTTTCACAGCAGCTCAATTATAGGTTCTGGCATGACTGGTTGTCAAAGTCATGTATATCAAGGGCTTTCAAGTACATCTGCATTTTGTCGGGGATAACAGTTTAAACAGAATTTGGGTGAGTCAGACCTTTTGTATACAGTCAGAATTGTGCTAACTTATAAGTGAAAATTTAAATCTCGCAAATTTAGGTGGAGAACACTCAACAACCCTTGAATCTTATTAGACTTGTCTTTGTGAACTACTGGGAAAACTGATGCACCTGTCATGCCAATACTAGTCACATGACTTCAGTCCTACTTAAGAACATGTTCATGTATGCTCTCAAGGAGTTCCAACCCATTGTTGCAGAAAAAGGTTTATCTTTTCTTTTTTTTTTTACTACTCTTGTTTGGCTTTCACAAGTTTTTCAAAGATTTATTGTCATGATGTGGGAAACAAAGTGTCATTTGCCTAGGAAGATCCAGTAATGTAAGTTTTATTACACCTGAGATATGACAGTTATTAACTCCTTATTGACGTGCTAAAATCAAAGAAGATTCAGTTCTATGTGCATGTTTGAGTTTTAGCAGATAGTTAAACCAATAAATGTGTCCCTATACTATCTTAGTAAGAAAATAAAGTGTTGCTTTGTTATAACAGCTGCCAGGATTGTTAGTTTTTATGCAGTGTGAAAACTTAATTTTCCTTCTTTAAGATATATTTTGTTCTGTTATTGTCGAGATTTGCTTTCTTGTCTTGTGCAGCCGGACTGCTGAATGGGACTATATTTAGTCACCATCGGGGTTTTTTTTTTTGTCATTAAACAATGTGTGTGCTGGGAAACAGTTCTGAATAAAGGGCTCTCTGTAAATGTGCCATGACATGCTTCAGTAACATTTTGAATGGATTGATTCATTAAGACTGAACTAGTCAGATGAAAATATGCAATTAAGTAATGGGTGTGCTCTTCTGGACAGCAAAATAAACAAAAAGCCCAGATTTGCAACAACTGATTGCTGATGGAAACCTTACAGTAGTTTGCTAAGATGGTAACATCCAGCGTCACACGCTGACCTTATTACACTGAGTAACCATGGTGATCTGATCTGTTCCTTGTAGTCATAGTGTGTGCTCGGCTCCATGTACCCACGTCACCGTTTCAGTCTGTCAGCTCTGAACGCCTTACAACTTGAGACTCAGTTGGACAGCTTGACAGTTGGCAGTGCAAATACTGTGAATTAATGCTGGGTTTTCGTCTGAAATTTCCAACTTTCAAGCACCAACATCTAACCCACAGCAAAGGAGAAGAATACTTGTTTCTTTTAACAGTTACAGTGCAGAAACATTTGAATTCAAGAGTGAAATGACCCAGTCAGAAAACATTATGTTTGTCCACCCATCTGCCTGTCCTCGAGATAAACTAAGCTAAATATTTTGACTCTTGTCCAGGCAAATGTGTTGTATCACTGTCAGCTGCACTGTTTGCTTAGCCAAGGCCTTGGAATGATGGTCCAGTGGAAAGTATTTTCAGTTCATTGTAAATTAACCAGAAACCTCTGTGTTGTACCTGTTGGTTTGTGTGAATTCTGTCAGATCCCACACCACTGCTATTCCACCAGAAAGGGAATTCTTAATTTTACTTTAGAGATTAAAGCTTTAGTGCATAACTTTTAGATATTAATGAATGTCAGTTACATTCAAGCCATTGCAAAATGAGTTGCTACAAAGCTAATTAGGCCAACAGCTCCACACAACTCTCTGTATTTCTCAGTATGGCCATGTTCAGAAGATTACGTCTTCCGGCGACTTTGGCGCGCAGAAACTCGAGTAAAGATAATTACCTCTTTTGAAGAGTCCATCGTGTTTTGTTTTTATCCTCCGTGTCCTTGGCTACTAGCAACTGCGTGGAGGAGGGGTGGGGGCTGTGCGCCAACAGTGTTGTTGTCATTACTTAGAATTCCTCATGGGGGAGACGGAAACTACACACTATAGCTTTAAAAAGGAGCTAAATTAAATTTCTAAACATAAAACTACAAAATTTACTTTAAGATCAAGTGTACAAGTTTAGTGAGACAGGCCATGAAAAACTCATGGCAGATGCCAGTCTGATCAGTCCAAAATACATACTGATGCAGTGGACAGTTAGGAAGACATGTCTAGCTTAGAACAAGCACAGTGGGGAGGGAATTGTGCAGGAAAAGCTGTTTAGGGTGAACAAGGGAATAAATGGCTCCCTGAGAAGGAAACGGGACTTAAAAGGCATAGCATTTTGGATACGCTGCAGTTTTTGGATGTTTATGGCCGTAACAAGTTTGCAGTTACAGTATGTGTAACGCTACATGTTCTTGCCCCAAACATTGATGCATTTTGCAACAAAACATAATGAATCTAAATAACATGGTGATCTGATTCATGTACTGTAAGTCCCTTAATTGTCCTCTTCATTTCACTTCAACTTGTCCACACTATTCAAAGATGTTGTAATGACTGCAAACAAATAGATGGCATCATCCCATTCCCTTGGCACTGACCACGTATGTGAATATGCTGATTTAATACGGCCTGAACTCCCTGACAACAGTGAGGGTTTGTATTTCTTATGTGGGGGCCAAATTAGTTTTTTTTTCTCTAATGACTGCATGGTCCTATTACTGGCTGTATGATGTGGGAAAGCTGATTAAAAACCTGCTCTCTGTGCACCTTTTGTTCAGGCGTGTCAGAGGACGTGTGAGGGATCCACTCAGTGTCATTAACACATTCAAATCCCCAGGCTTCGTTTAAGGATGATCTCCATCGCCTCTGTGTAACTGCATATATTAGCATGCCGATGTGAAAATCAAAGCAAGAGTGCTGCTTAATTGTTTTCTAGTGTATTATGTGGTGGTACATCATGTAAGGAAGACCTGGTGAGGTAGGTGAGATACTCTCCAACGAATTTCAATTTATGTAAAAAAAAATCTACCCATAAACATGTAGAAACATAAATCTTCATGTATCTTAGAACCTTGTAGGTTTGTATACCGTCCTTTCAACTAATTCTGCATTAAGATCAAAACAACATTTCAGTTTTATAGAGTGATCATCAGTGCACCATTATGGAATATTTCAGCTTATTATGTTTCCAGGTGACAACTCTCCATTCATTTCCTGGGAAATGCCTTGTCCCTGGTTGCCTATTGCTAGCGGGTCTTAACTGTAAATAGAGCTTCAGTTCTCTTTTCATCTGGCCTGGCTGGACAGTATGATCTTTGCCAGGCACCTGCAGAGAAACCAATTACTGCTGGAGTATGTGGATTGTATGTGTGTTTGTCTTTCTCCCCCCACTTTCTCTCTGGATCCCTGGCAATATAAATGGATTTCCGCCCTTTGCTGTCATAGTCATAGATGCTGAGGCAAATGTGAACCTCCCTGTCAGTCTCCTGTGGAGGCTTTGGCTTATATCAGGAGTCACTTAGGTAAATTGATGTCATTACCACCTTCTAAGTGCAAATTTTATAAGCAGGGCTCAAATGGGGTCAGAGCATTATTTAAAATGCTAAACCTTTTTGATGAATGAGATGCATTGGGGTCATTGAAGGGTGGCAGCTATCATTACAATCCATTTTTAGCAGCAGCACCACAAAAACGGACGTTTTCATATAAACTGGCCTTGACGAGTCATTTATATAGTGAAGTATGGTCAAGTCCACTGCTTCCTTTAGTTCAGAAAGGACAAGACAGGGACAGGAAAAGGAAACAAAAGTCAAAATTGAAACCACACACAACACAGGTACAGGAGAGATTGGCGAGGATGTGAATCTTTCTACAAGCAGACCTCTGGCTTTTTTCTTAATCTCAAATCACATTCCTAAGGGAACATTGTTGTTGGAAAATAGGAGTAGATGTCTCTACACTTTGTAATCAGTCCTTTGGGATTGTGTGCGTGTGTGTGTGTGTGTGTGTGTGTGTGTGTGTGTGTGTGTGTGTGTGTGTGTGTGTGTGTGTGTGTGTGTGTCAATAGCTTCTCAGAGTAAAACCAAAGCACATTGTCCTGCCTCTGCAGTGTCCTGTTAAGCAGCTATTGGATTTTAGGAAGGGACGATCACATGCCTACAACTAGTTTTCCATTGACTTTACGAGGTCCTGCTGCTTGCAGAAATACGACGATATAAACATTTACACGAATAATGCTGATACATTAAAAAAGCTCATTTTGCGCTAAGCTCTCCAGGCACACACTGTCCTTCAGGAGAGAGAGAGAGAGAGAGAGAGAGAGAGAGAGAGAGAGAGCGCGTCTCTCTGCGTGCTACTCAACTTGCAGCTGAGGGAGCGGAGAGGACGCATGTGGCAAGTCTCGGCTGGTTGGTTTGGCTGTGTGCATGGATTTAAAGCCGGCTGCTCTCTTTTGGTGAATGCATAGATGATGAGAGGACGTTCAGCTAATTGATAAGGGAGGATACAGCTGCTGGCACACGTTACAATATAATTCCTGCGTGCGGTATGGACGGGTTGCAGGCAGAAAATGCTGGAGTTGGCGGCATCGGGGAAGACGCAGAGGAGAGGTATCGCGCTCTAGCCTATGACACTGCTCTGAGCACTTTGGTGGCAGTGGCCGTGTATGTAGTGGTGAAAGTGAGCCTGGACGGCATTAGACAGTGGCGGGCCAGGATCTCGGTGCTCATCGTGGGTTCGGGACCTGTGGGGCTGACGGCCGCGCTGGTCGCTGTCCGCTCCGGTAAGGTGCTGAAACTGACCGTGCTGGATGAGAGGTACCGGACTGTCCTGCTCTGCCGGCCCCAGCAGATCGCCCTGGATCCCCGGAGTGTGAAGTTTCTGCTGGGACTCGGGGTGGACTTTGATAACATGGAGGGCTGTTGGCACAACGAGCATTTCTTCACCAGGATAGGCGTGTTTCAGGAGTACCTGCTGAGCATCCTGGAGCAGAAGAAACAGAAGGTGGACGTCAAGGTGCAGCTGGGAACCAAGGTATAGCCTCCTCGCTGATTTTCACCTAATTAATATTAATCAGTCTGTTAGGCCTTCCTGCTACAGTGGCACCTCAAGCTTTTAACAGTCTATAATAACAGGTAGGTAGGTTCATACTCATGCTAGTCTGGCAACTAGGCTGTAAGTCCTATCTTATACAACTTCAATTTCTTCTCATGCAATTTGATCAATAATACATAGAACCCTAATCAGAAAAATATGTGATGACTTTGTAGAGAGTAGAGAGAGACTCACACTACCTCATTTTGTAATGACTTGCCTTCATATTCTGTCAAAACCTGATCCTCCCTAAGTGGCAGCAGTCAAAGAAAAGAGGCTGGTGTGTGCCTTCACTTCAGCAGGGGTCTGATAGCTATCAGTAGTGATGGTGACAGAGATGTCTGTTCCTATGTCCAATCAGAAGCAGAACAAGACTGCTCTCTGATTTAATAGCTCATTCCTTCCCTTCCTGATATTTAAGAGCCTTATGAGCCAGCTTTCCCTTAATTACTTGAAGCACCCTGAAACACAGAGGACATTTTTCTTACCAGACATCATTTTATTCATTTGTCATTGTTAGTTGTAAATGTATACTGCAGCAGACATCATCCTTACATATAAATATATATATATATATATATATATATATATATATATATGTATAAATACTGTAGATCCATTTCCTCATTTACACCAAACATACTGTAGATATACTACAATTCTCCCAAAGCTACTCATAAAACATTATAATGTCAGACTGAAAGCGGCCTCATCAGTTGAAATAATGTGTTATGTAAGCTGACCCCAAACCTGAGGAGAATTAACGCTTGTTTTTAGGTCAGTTGAAAGCGAAAGCAGAATATAGTAAACACATTCCAATCCAAATATATCATCAAAATACAATGGATTTTAAAACGTAGCCTAATCCTATTTAGATTGCAAAGGATTTAATTACAGATTTCTACAACAGATATCTTTGAGGGTATTCCTGAGTCAAATTAAATGAACTGTTGCTGTGTGTTCTGGCACGTGGCCACACATTGTGATTAATACATTATGATACAATCATGAATGTTATCCCTGTTTTATTAAAGAAGTTATGTTTATTTGTATAGCTCTCACTGTGGGCTTCATAACACACGCACGCACGCACGCACGCACACACACACACACACACACACACACACACACACACACACACACACACACACACACCAACTTAGGACAAAGAAATAACCTACTAACACAAAAACCTTGGAGGGAAGCGAAGCGTGATCAGAGTGGGCAAACAGTTATGAAATGTTCAGTGAATATTTGTGTCATTGCTGGAAACCAAAGACATAATTTTATTACTGCTCTATTAAGGTTGGGCGAGTGTCACTGTGGATGTTGTGACCCCGGCTCTGGCTAGCAGCTTCTTTCCTCCTCAGCTACAATGTCATCTCTGTTAGCTGCTGCTGTCCTCCCTGCTATCCAGTGACTCACCAACCTTTGGAAGATGGCTAGACAAGGTTAAAAGGGTCTTTGATTACAACAAACTTCAGTTTCATTTTGAGTCACTGCCAAGTTTTCCATTTCCCCTTTATTAGACAGGACATTGTGTTTGATGAACTATTTTTTTCATCCTCCTAGCCTGTCAGTGGTTTAAAGGTCTGAGAATGCAAAATGGATCTTTTAAGTTACCTGTTCTCTGCAGTCTAAATGGATTTAGCATACATCTCTTAGGCTCTGAGCCATTATAGCCCCTGTATAGCCCTTTTATTCTCTCTTTCATCCTGTTAGTCTTTCCTCAGGCTTTGTCCTGCTCTGTCTCCTCCTCTGCACAGGCAAGTATCTGGTGTTTTACTGAGGGGCAGCAATGCACACACAGGCATAATACTAAATCTCTCTGAGAGATGCACTGTTGCCAAGACAAGCACAACCTCTGGAGCCCATTTTAATGGCTTGTAAGGGTATATTACAATATAACTCACCTGTTTCTCAGATTAATAGGCAGTGGAAGGAGGGGGTGAAATCAAATATTTTGGTTAAGTAAAAGTTGTAATAATACAAATTGTAAGTACTAGGAACTTACAGGAAAGTATCAGCAGTAAAACATATTAGATTAAAAGTAAAATAATTTATTTTCAGAATCTTTAAATATTGATGCTGGAGAAGCACGTGACCAGCAGCCGCTATGGTTGCAAGAGACTGAGCTCCGCCACCCACCTCTGTATTTCACCAAATAACCAGGTCTATTACTTTTTCTTCGAAATTAATGCCTCGCAGCAACACATCGGGGCAGAACCTAAGATGCAGGAAATCATGGTATGCGAACCAGACCAATCTGATTGCGTCACATTTACAATCCAGCGGCTTCGGATGCCTGAAGGGATACAACACGAGCTGCACGCTGAACGCAATTCGGACGTGTTTATCTGCCGTGCTGCCCTGGGAGCGACCCACGGAGGGAGAGATTTTGCCTTCGCTGCAGCCGCGGAGCTGGGTGTTTTCTGGCTGGAATTAGAAGAATAGGAGGACGCGCTATATGCACGGATCACCCCACGCCGTGAGGAACCGGAGGGCGGCGGTGGGACTTTGCGTTCGATGCCGGGGCCACGACTGGAGAACTCAGCACCTGTGGACTAACGGTATTTGGGCCACTGTACCGAGTTTGACTGGAGGATGCTGTCTGTAAGTTTTGGATCCAACCGTTGAAGGGACATCTAACTGGACTGTAAGAAATGATGAATGCTGGCTACTCAGTCTACAATCTATACTTTTGAGGACAATTAATCGGGCTGAAACATGCTGAACCCTGAGGATGCGCTATGTAAGTCTATGTTTGTTAACATTTAAGCTAGACTGAAAGAACATGAGGGATACGGTCTGTTCAGCTCATAGTCTGCTTATTGTTCCAACTAGATTGGTCTGTTTTTCACATAGCTTAGTCCAGAAATTGTTCGAAGGTGTTTATAATATTGTTCATGTTTAACATAAGAATTCACTAGACCTGTTTCAATTACTTACATGGTTTAGATCCTATTTGACAAATAGAAGCTTCTCGTCATGATTGGTGACTTATCCTCGTCAACTGCTCCTCTCTCCTGTGGGGTACCCCAGGTTTGTATTCTTGGCCCCATTCTGTTTTCCTTATATATGTTGCCTTTAGGGGCTATTATAGGAAAACATAACCTGTCTTTTCATTGTTATGCAGATGATTTACAAATTTATTTGCCTATGAAACCGAATGACAGTGTCGCACTAGACTCCCTGCTTAGCTGTATTAATGATATTAAGTTGTGGCTTTCACAAAACTTTCTTCATTTGAATGAAGCTAAAAGTGAGTGTATCGTCTTTAGTACTTCAGGTATGCCAAACTGTCCAGCTGTGAGTTTGGGAGCCCTGGCTTCATACCTTAAGCCAGCTGTCAAAAATCTGGGGGTTACTTTTGATTGCAACATGAAATTTGATAAGCAAATCAGCAATGTTGTTAGAATGAGCTTTTTCCAGCTTCGTCTACTGGCTAAAGTTAAACCCTTCCTTAATAGGCATGATCTAGAAAAGGCGATTCATGCTTTTATTAGTTCAAGGTTGGATTACTGTAATGCTCTCTATGTTGGTCTGAATCAGACCTCCATCTCACGACTTCAACTTGTACAAAATGCTGCTGCTCGCTTTTTAACTAACACATCTAGACACGCACATTTTACTCCTGTTCTCTACACCCTTCATTGGCTCCCTGTGCGTTTTAGAATCGTTTTTGTTTGTTTTCAAGGCCTTAAACGGAGTATTTGTCCGAGATCTTAACCCTGCATGAGCATAACCGGTCCTTGCGGTCCTCAAATCAGCTGGTTTTAGAAGTCCCAAGGTCAAAGTACAAACGTTGGGGTGATCAGGCTTTTGCAGTTGCTGCCCCGAGACTCTGGAACAAATTACCCCCTGAAATTTGGACGACTACAGATGTAGCACTTTTTAGGTCTAAACTCAAAACTTATCTGTTTAGAAAGGCTTTTAATACATAGTAGTGGTGTGACAATTTCCTTCTCCTATTTATATGCAACCTCTTCTGACTTTATTGTTTCTATGTGTCATTCTTTTTATTGTATATGTTACATGATGTGTGTTTTAGTCTTGATTCTGATGTTAAGCACTTTGGATACCTGTTGGTTACTGTAAAGTGCTATATAAATAAATGTTGATTGATTGTTGATTGATTGATAATATTGTTCATGTTTAACATAAGAATTCACTAGACCTGTTTCAATTAACCTGTGGAGGTGTAGTTTTGAGCTGGAATTTTGCGCAAACTGCGTTTGATGTGGTCACGCATCTTACAAATAGGGGAGAGGGTCTGCGGTCTCAGAGGATTAGGGGAATTATTTTACTTTTTATGTTTTTGTCACACCTTACTCAGAGCTAACAGTTCACCCTTTGCTACAGATTTGTCAGCAAAATCCGGTAGGGTACTCGAGACATGTATACGTGTAAATTTTAGTCCACCCCGACCAATCAGGTTTTATACCCAAGCGTCATACTGCAGACAATATACATAGACTATTTCATGTAATAGAAGAAGCCAAAAACCTTCCAACAACGGCAGCAGTTTTATCAGTGGAAGTGGAAAAGGCTTTTGACCGCCTAGAGTGGAACTACTAGTAATGGAGAGGCTTGGTTTGGGGACCAAATTCATTGACGTGGTGCGAATCCCACGGCCATAGTCTCAACCAATGGACTGCACTCTCAGCCGTTTCCCATTAAAGGGATATTTCACCATTGGAAAGATAAATATATCTTTAAATTGGGTCACTTATGTAGTAGAAATGTGATTGGTGGCTTCTAGGCCGAGAAAAGATTGATTATATGTTGTGCTCCAGTGAGCTTAAGACAATGTTTCACACGATAGCAATAGAACCAGCAATTATGTCTGATCACAATGCGCTTATAACCACATTCCGTTGTGATATGTTAGGAGAAAGATCTAGGAGATGGCAATTTAATAATTTCCTTTCTCCAGAACACAGATTTTGATACAGAATTTAGAACCAAACTGGCTGAATTTATATCAATTAATACCGACTCAGTTTCTGACCATGCATATATATGGAAAGCAACTAAAGGATTTATTAGAGATTTTACATCCTCCTTTGTGGCCAATTTGAAGAGGAAAAGAGAGGCAAGGATAGCGGAGTTGGAAGAATGCTGTAAATCGTTAGAGCAGTCTCTTAAGACTTGTTTTTCTAAATCTACGCAAACTCTTCTAGACACAAGTCGAACAGAGCTGAATGATCTGCTAAGAAGGAGAGCTGAGTTCATAATGCACAGAGTGAGGCAAAATTACTATTTTAATGGCTGTAAACCAAGCAAATTGCTTGCTCTGAAATTAAAACAAAGCGAATCCAGAGCTACTATCAACAGCATCCGCACAGACCGAGTTATCTCAACGAATCCTAAAGATATCACCGCCACTTTTCAGTCCTTTTGCTCAAAGTTGTATGAGTCCTCCTGCAACCCGGATCCAAGACAGTGCCAGAAGTTCCTAAAAGAACTAAACTTGCCTCTTCTCGACCCAGAAGAGGCAGAAGAACTGGGTCAACCGATAACCTTAGAGGAACTTAAATCAGCATTAAAAACAGTTAAAAAAGGGAAAACACCCGGGTTGGATGGAATTCCATCAGAACTTCTTCTACAGTATTTTGACATATTAGGACCTACCATTTTACAAGCTTTAACTTCAGCCATAGAGAAGGGTACTTTCTACCAACAAACCAACACCGCGCTGATTTCCGTTATGCCAAAGAAGGGTAAAGATCCTACGGATTGCTCAAATAACAGGCCCATCAGCCTCATCGGGACTGATATTAAGCTTTATTCCAAAGTCCTGGCTCTCCGCTTAGAGTGCTTTATCGAGAAGCTAGTCCACCCCGACCAATCAGGTGTTATACCCAAGCGTCATGCTGCTGACAATATACATAGACTATTTCATGTAATAGAAGAAGTCAAAAACCTTCCAACAACGGCAGCAGTTTTATCAGTGGACGTGGAAAAGGCTTTTGCCCGCCTAGAGTGGAACTACTTGTGGCAAGTAATGGAGAGGCTTGGTTTGGGGGCCAAATTCATTGACATGGTGCGTACTTTATATGCGAATCCCACGGCCATAGTCTCAACCAATGGATTGCACTCTCAGCCGTTTCCATTAAAGGGATATGTCACCGTTAGAAAGATACATATATCTTTAAATTGGGTCACTTATGTAGTAGAAATGTGATTGGTGGCTTCTAGGCTGAGAAAAGCCAGAAAAGTGTGTTTTATTGTCATTTCAACCATATACACGAAACAACGTTTCACCGTGGCTCAAGTGGTGTTACACATTTAAAATATATAAAAATGACATTATATAAAAATGACATACGAAACAGGCTACATTTAGTGCACACATTATAGGCTCCGTAAAGTTCAGCTAACATATAGCTACTAGCATTAGCGCTTGGTGGGCTGTAAATACCGAGTATAAACACAGCCGTAAATTTGCGTGTAATGTAGAATGGTCGGCATTTACCAGTCACAAACTCCACCAGCAGTTAGCAGTTAGTTGGATACAAGCACCCCATTTCTGCACCAGGCAGTCCGTGTTAACACAGCCCACCTCGACTAGTCTTACCTGGCGACAGAGCAGCCGGCCTGGTAGCTGGATAGTCCGATACAGCAATGTTTCCACAACAACAAAAACACAGCAGTCTCTGAACTCGTGTTGGGAGTTTCGTTGAAGTTGGATGTAGTCCAGCTTGTTGTCTAATGAGCGGACACTTGCAAGCAGGATTGATGGAACAGGTGGCCGGCTAGCATTAGCTTTCCACCGGCAAACTCGTTCAACATTTACCGCTGATGATGTCCCTTTACCGGCCAGAGGCATCGAGCAACACCGCTGGTCTCCACAACAGGCGGGCGAAGCTGTGACGAGTATTCTGTCTGTAATAAAGTGTCCTGCATATTCTCCGATCTGTAGCAATGTATCCCGGTGGTACACGTGTGCGGTAGTTTGAATGCACATAATTGTTGTTTTAAAATTTCCTTCGGGATGAATAAATCTATCTATATATCTATCTATCTAAAGTTTTCTGCTGAGAAGCCAGTAGCGAAGATTCAAGATGGCTGACGCTCGTTTTGGTTCGGGAATCTTCGTGTAAAGACGACAGTCCAACCCCCTATGGGCGGGTTGAAAACATGCGGAAGTAGCTCCTGCTACTGGCTGTAGCTCCTACTACTGGCTGTAGCTGTAGATGCAAAAATCATTGTTTTTTCCAGACCCACAATGCAGGGATCTCTGGTATCAGGGGGACATGAGGGAGGGAAGCACGGTCATTCAAAAATACTATCGTGTTTCTACTGATACAAAGCTTAATGCTAAATTGGTGAAGTATCCCTTTAAGCGGGGCCCGCGACAGGGATGTCTATCCCCCATGCTCCCCCATTGGTCTAACTTGCCCTTGTCAGCATTGAAAAACATAAAATGTGCATATTTTATGCAAAACTTGAATATTTTACAATATGAAGCTAAGATAATGTAAATGAAATTTTAATATCCAATGAACAGTTGTTTGTTTGTTTTCTGGTTAATTCTCGTTTCAGTTTACGGAGGAATACCTGCGGCGGATCCCACGGAATGAGTGGCCACGTGTGATTGTGGTGGCTGATGGGTCATGTGGCGACTCCTGCTCGGTGCTGGGCATCAGCTCTGACTACACTGTGGAGTCCTGCCATGCCTATGGAGCTAATGCAACTATAGAAAGACTAGACCAGAGACAGGTCAGGAGCCATACACACACACACACGCATGCACATGCACATGCACGTGCACATGCACACACACACACACACACACACACACACACACACACACACACACACACACACACACACACACACACACACACACACACACACACACACACACACACACACACACACACACACACACACACACACAATCTGTACACATACATGGACAGACGCACTAATGGATGTGTTCACTCATGTGCACACACTGAGGCAATAAAAAACAGGTTGCTGTTTGTGTTAAGAATGAAGGCAGTAGAGACAGGATATTGCACGATATTACAGTTTATAGAAGGCGACTTTATTTGTCCTCATAAAGCTGAGTTGAACAAACAGTGATGTGGACCTGCCAATATCAGCTGAACACAATATCTGACTCCCATATTAACACCCAGATTACAGCCGACAGTTGGATCTCGTCACCATAAACATTGTCCCTATTTTGAGTTACTCATTGAATTTGATAAGAGCAGCTGTTCTGATGGAGGTAGGTGGCAATTCGTTACGCCTCCCTGGCCAGACTCCTAATCTGTTCCCTGCCAGATGAATATGAATCAAGAGGTCAAACCATCAGCTGCAATGTTTTTCACGCGTCAAAGGTTACTTGACATTATGTAAGCAGATGGTTCCTTGAATGATGATTC
The DNA here is from genome assembly GCF_008315115.2 of Sander lucioperca. Lineage (NCBI taxonomy): Eukaryota > Metazoa > Chordata > Actinopteri > Perciformes > Percidae > Sander > Sander lucioperca. Next base: position 15,456,235 of record NC_050179.1, read on the forward strand.
AGTGAGGTTACCAAGAGTCAGCCCATAAAATACTGAATAGATTAATATTGAACACCTCCACAGAGTAACATTTATTTAATTAGGTCGTTCTTTGACTGTGTTATATAAAATGCCAACACCTCCTCATACCTAAACAACATTATAGGTTGATTTTCAAAGACTCCCCAAATGACACGTGATCATTCTACTTAAAGCCACACGCTGGCGGTTTAATCATTTAACAGTTCTATTTAACGAAACAGGTGCAGTTGTTGTAGTAAACACGTAGTTAACGCTATGAAACAGAACTAGTTTAGTTTAGGCAAGAAAAAGTACTTAGTAAGGGTAAGTAAAACATCAGGAATTGGCTTAAAATGAGTCACGTAAAACTACTAAAATGAGGATGTAACGTTATGGACGATGGTCTGAAATGGCAGATTAAGAAATAAAGACAATGAGAAATGTGTTATATTTGGAATATGGTGCAGCAGAGACAGACGACCAGCCTTTGGGGCCTTATTCAGGCAGAAGTATTGTTCAGACAGACTGATTAAAACAAATCACATCCCTGCTGGTCCACTGAGGTGGAGGCATTGAAAAGACAAGCTTTTTACAGAAGTAGTCTGCTCCTTATCCTGCACAGATCTCCAGACATTAGCCATTGTTGATAATCGTATTGTTCATAGAAATTGACTTGTGTAGAGGAAAGGTTTATGATTATATAGAGTGCCAATTTGTACAAAAGAGAGAATTAGTTTGGAGAGAAAAAATAAACAGGGTGAGGTAAAAAAGCTTCCAGCCTAGTATTGTCTAATATCTGAACACAATCATAGTCTCCCTTGCTATTTTATGCCACCATAACCATTCATGTCACGTTCCCTTTAGTAGCTGTTTGTCTGCCTTTTATTGGCCCCTTTTCTCACTGGCTGTTTCCTGTAGTGATTGAATTTACCTCCCAGGATATGACCTGGTTGTCCCCACCATCTCTTCCATCCCCTCGCAGTCGCTGCTCTGTTCGCTCTCTCTCTCCCTTGGTTGTGCTAAATGCTGCCGGATCCCACTTGGCTGGTTTATTTCATTGAAAAGAAAATTGATCAATTCTTGCTTGAGGGAAAATGGAGAGTCACTACCAGATTGAACCACTGAATAGCCCCACATGCAGACATGGTTTATGTCTTTTCACCACATAAACATCATAGGGTGCATGTTAAGAATTAGATTTACTAGTAAGCAGATATATTGTTAATGTCAAAATGATGATATCAAATATGACACTAAGCTCATTGCTGGTCCTTTTTTTCCCCTTTCTCTCTCTCTCTCTTAACTGCAGGTACCCACTCCTGAGATCCGTGCCCACAGCCTCTACTTCGACCTGTCCGCTTACGGAGTGGAGGCCCCCCGAGAGCACCGAAATGCCACGGCTAAACCTGGCTTCCACGTGAAGATCTATGGCACCTTCAGAAATCGCTACATGGCCCTCGCCTGCCCCGCCTCTGACACAAAGATGGTTCGCTTCCTCAGGCACACAGCCAACTCCTCTGTGAGAAGCCTCTTTTGATCAAATCTTTTTTCTGAGCTTTGTTTAGTACTTGTTGTTGTTGACTCTAGTTGTAAAGAATATGCAGCTGCATTTCCATGTTAATGCCAGGGAAAGACAGATAATAATAACTCTGGCCACAGCGCAGTGTTGCCTTCTCTAGCTACTTATTCCTCGCCTTTTATTCAGCAAATGGACTTTGTGCACTACTGTGATAGTTCATTAGTTTCTGTATGTGGGTGTATGTTTGTGGGTGTGTGAGTGTTAAAGTGCCCATATTATGAAAAAATCACTTTCTGGGATTTGGGGTGTTATGTTGTGTCTCTGGTGCTTCCACACATGTTTAGAGTGAGATACGGTTTCTGATTGTGTCCTGTCTTCAGTCTCTGGGTGAGCTGTTCAAAATCGGCACGGCTTGTGACGTCACAAGCCAAAACGAGCAGGCTAACCGCAACCATTAGCTCGTAGCGTTAGCATGCTAACGCTAATGCTAACGCTAGCATGCTACCTCGTTCTCAGTAGCAAAGCACTGCTACAACACACAAGTTCACCATAATCTACAAAAGAACTACTTACATGTGCGCCCTCATTTAGAAGTCTCCCAGCTAATCCTGCCTTGTAACTGACCGAAGTCAGCCTTTCTTTTACTGTCTATGGAGCTAGCTAGCTGACATGATCTACATCTGAGCTACTGGGCATGTGCAGTGCAATCAAAGATAGTACAGAAGAAGAAGAAGAAAAGAGGTCTCACTCTGTAGCTAAAACAGAGACCAGGTGAAAAGAGGATCTGCAGCAGTGAGAGAGAGCGGTGCAGTACAACAAAAACATGGTGTTTTTTGAAAATTAAACCATGTAAACCTATTCTGGTACAACCTTAAAATACAATTATGAACCTGAAAATGAGCATAATATGGCTGCTTTAAAGTGCTCATATTATGAAAAAATCACTTTTTCTGGGATTTAGGGTGTTATGTTGTGTCTCTGGTGCTTCCACACACATACAAACTTTGAAAAAAATCCACCCATGCTGTTTAGAGTGAGATACGGTTTCTGAATGTGTCCTGTCTTCAGTCTCTGGGTGAGCTGTTCAAAATCGGCACGGCTTGTGACGTCACAAGCCGAAACGAGCAGGCTAACCGCAACCATTAGCTCGTAGCGTTAGCATGCTAACGCTATAGCTAACGCTAGCATGCTAACGCTAGCATGCTACATCGTTCTCAATAGCAAAGCACTGCTACAACACACACAAGTTCACCATAATCTACAAAAGAACTACTTACATGTGCGCCCTCATTTAGAAGTCTCGCAGCTAATCCTGCCTTGTAACTGTAACTGTAACGAAGTTGTAGAAACAGCCTTTCTTTTACTGTCTATGGAGCTAGCTAGCTGACATGATCTACATCTGAGCTACTGGGCATGTGCAGTGCAATCAAAGATAGTACAGAAGAAGAAGAAGAAGAAAAGAGGTCTCACTCTGTAGCTAAAACAGAGACCAGCTGAAAAGAGGATCTGCAGCAGTGAGAGAGAGCACTGCAGTACAACACAAATATGGTGTTTTTTGAAAATTAAACCATGTAAACCTATTCTGGTACAACATTAAAATACAATTATGAACATGAAAATGAGCATAATATGGCTGCTTTAAAGTCTGTGGATGTGTTTGAGAGAAAGTGTGTGTGTGTGTGTGTGTGTGTGTGTGTGTGTGTGTGTGTGTGTGTGTGTGTGCGCGCATGTGTGTGTGTTTTTAAAGGCCATCTGTACCCTGCTGTTACACATCAGTGAATAAATTGTTTGTTCCTGTGCTCAACAACAGACTGTGGATGCATTTACTACCGCTGGGCAATCAGTGTTTTATTTATACTCTCTTCATGTCAGCAACTGCTCTGGTCATGCGTAGCTTGTAGCCGCAGTGTGTAGTACACCCACAGGTAGCAAGACCATCCTTGGAGTGCTTGTTGCTATGTGGGTGGCCATTCATATCCACTGTTACTTGGTAACAGATGACTGTGCAAGTATGCGTCCAAGAAGAGCAGAGTTTAGCAGGGAGAAAGAACAACAATGGTGGAGAGAGGCTTGTCACTCAGTGCCCACAATTACAGTGGAATCAATGAGAAGGAACACAGCAGCTTTTCTTCTTCAGTGTTCATGCATCAACATAAAATGTAGTGCTTTTGTGAGTCACAGTTGCGTTGGTACAGATAGAAGAAAGGATGCAACAAAACCTGTTACTTCAGAAGTTTGACTTGTTCTTAACCTGCAGTAAACTGTTAAAAGACCAAGTTTGAATTAGGGCTGGAACTAATAATTGTCATTATTGATTAATTAATTACAAGAAGATGAGGTTAAAAGTTAGAGAAGTGGACCTATGATGATGCTACAAATGATCCGTCTCTGTTTTGCTGCCCAGATCATGAAGAACATTTTCCACCAGTCCTTCAATGTCTATAAGACGGACATAGAGCCCCGTCTCAACGACGTGACGCTCCACCACATGCAGTGCAGCCGCCGTCTTTTTGAGATTCAGTTATCACACCGACGCATCAGTGCTGCCTACATAGAGGGGGACAATGTGGCAGTCACTGTGGAGGGGGAGGCGGCACGCGTCCTCAACTTCGACACAGGTACACATGTCTATAAAACACACGTTATTTCATTGCTGAGAATAAGAATGAGGATTTGCCCTAAACACAGTACAAAATTCCAATATGTGCAATCTTTTCTATCCTCAAAGTATTGCTGAAGGTGAGAACATCAAGGAGGAGGCATTGCCCTTTGAATGAATGAGACAAAGTGAGAAAGAGCGAGATGGGAATAAAAAGAGATGCAAGGACAGGATAAATTATATTTTATGCGTGCAGTATGTGTGTGTGTGACTCATGGGTGCACTCAATGGTCTTTCAGCTAACACATATCTGGTTTTGTCTCCATGCTGCTCTATTTATGTGCCGCTGCTTTCTTTTCATTTAAAGGCCCAGTGTGTAATGTGTTTAGTTGTTCATTATCAAAATCTGTGTTGCCGTGTTATTTCTTTTGGCTTGAAATTTTACATTTGCATTCGCATGAACTGGGGTAGACGCTGCATATTCATGCGGCATCTTGAAATACGTTAACCGGTAAGGGACATACAGGACATACTGCTCCGCCTTTCGCGTTTTCGCTGTCACATGATAAACTCACAGGTGCTGCTAATGCGGCTAATGGGTATCATCGCGCCCCGGCAAGTTTGAAGAAGGAAACATGGAGGACCACACGTATTCAAATTTCAGGAACAGGAGTCTTCTTCTTCGCCCAGAAAAAAGAAAAAGGATATTGAAAAGAGCAAGAGACCGGCTTTTTGAAGCATGAAGGCCACCGTAGCTGTAATACGTACTTTGAACTGCGTGGTGCGAGAGAGTTGATTGTGATATATGATCTCAACGCTAGATGGGAGAAATTCCTACACATTGGACCTTCAAAGCAACACCAAAGCACTTTTCCTCTTCGGTCCTCCTACAGGTTAGAAGCGGAATTGTCCATTACCACTGTCGTATGTCTCATTCGAATTACAGATCCGCTACCCGATCTGGCAAACTTGCATAGTGTGGTTATAGCCGATCGAGGGCTGCAAAGCGAATGCAGAAGTGCCGTTCACCCTGTTACGAGTTGATGAACCACTGAAACGATTTTGGAAACATTATTTTAAGGTACAAATAAATCTTTGGTGTTGCTTTAAGCCATACACTTTAGGGCTGCAGTATTCTTGTTATCATTAGATAGATTTTATTTGATACTTGTATGATGTCTGTGATTTATATTTTCCCTGTCCTTTCCCTCTTCATCCTCCTCTTCATCCTCCAGGTTGTGGGGTGAATCTAGGTATGCGGGGTCTGGAGTCCATGGGGACGTTCATTTACCGGACAGCCACCGCCGTGGACCAGAATGATATTCTAGAGGCACTGTCGGCTAAGATGCAACACTCAAGACAGGTGGCTGAGACCTTCAAGCTGACAGACCTGGCTCAATCAATGTATGAATGAAACACGATGCCGACCTGGTGAATGCATAATGCCACCGAGTGGAAAGTGGGGGTGGATTATTTGTTTTTACAATAAGAGCTGTGAACAGATGGATAATGGACGTAAACATGTAAGTCTTTGTGACATAGAGTGAGTGGATCTACAGTATTAGTAATGGACGGAGCGAGAATAGCCAATGCCACATTTGGTACAATACTTTTGAAGCTGTTCTGATTTTCAGGTTGCAAAGCTTGTCAACACAGAAAACTGTGGCAGAAAGAGATATCATCTGTGACTGTTGCAATGAAACAATATGACTACTAATGCACTGCACCTTGGATTTGGATACCTCTGTAAAGTGTGAGAATGTAGGGGAAAGAAATCTAGCCTGAAGAGGTTAGGAGTAGTTGGAATAAATGAAAACTCTGACCTTATTATTTTCATCACTATTGTCTTCTCCTGTTTTTTAAGGGGGAAAAATTGACTGGATTTCCAAAATCTTTGTTCTTTGATTGTGCTCTCTGGACATCAATGGTGCTTGGGGAAATGAGCAAAATGGAGAGAACTTAAGATGTGTATTGTGCCGTAGCAACATCAGCTAGAACTGAATAACGTAGAAAACTGTCATTGTCCTTGTAGAATCAGATGAAACCCAAAGTGTAATTATCAAGCTTTTGAGTTTGTTTGAAATCGTTTTGGTAATTGTGGTGATGGCGTTCTAATGTATAGATTGGCCAATTTTGTGTGCAGCCTTGTAAATCAAGATTGTTGGTGTATTTCAAATCAGTCCCTGCAGGATTCACGATGTCGCAACAATTCACGCGAATTCAACCAATCACCGTGAATTCGGTGTGACTCGCAATTTTGACCAATCATCGCAACTTTATCGCAAATTTGATCAAAAACTGGAGTTTCCCATGATTTCAACCAATCACAGCAGTCCCACGTGCCAGACTTTGTATCAGTATGTGACTCTGAGAGCCAATGACCAAGCGGGAGTGAGAACGGGTTGACGTAACACACGTACGTCACCAAATTCATTTCCGTTTCAGATATGAAGACGAGACGTGTGTGACTCGAACATCTCACATTTACCAACAACACGTACAGCGAAAGACAAAACAAAACAAAATATTTATGACCGTCCTGCCAACCTGTATATGTACATCAATGTGTGCTGTAACAATTTTTAGCTGCTGCTGTTTCAATCCTGTCAGCTCTCTGCAGCGGGCGGGGCTGCTGCTCAGTTCCCCCCATGACTGACATGCGCACACACACAAACACACACGGTGGATGCAGGAAAAACCGGAGATGAGACGTACAGGATGACCTAAATTGAGGACAGCTACGCTCGTTATTGTAAGTGCAATGATAAGTTAAAGTCCAATAAGTAGTTTATCAAACCGAATGTGAGTCCCAGCCCAGGCCAGGATAGGAAATTAACAATGTAAAGATCAACAAGCCATTGACAGATATGTTCAAATTTGATTCATTCAATAAATTATTATTTTTTTGTCTTAAATCCACCAGCCATTTTCATATTATACCAACATTTGCAGCATCCTGAGCCTTTTTGGTAAGGTTACTAGGAAAACCCAGCCCAGAGTAGTTTTATTCTCCCTGAAACATGTTTCCTTTGTATTTTTAAAGAAGTATACCAAAAAAAATCGCAACTTTGGTTTGCAATTTTTACTGTCTCTCGCAACTTCATTGCAACAAAAATACAGAAGACATCACAACTTTTGTCGCAATGTTTTACAAAAGCTCCCGCAAAATCAGGCATTTTGGGCCGCAACAATCTCAAAAAAAGGCTGCGAAATCCTGGAGGGACTGGCTGCAACCATACTACGGGTCAACTGTTTTATCAAAAATCATTTTGCTGGGGTGGTGTCACATTTACCTTACCTTTTTGTATTTTGCTCCAGGTGATCTAAGGGGCTCAAGTATCATCCTTAAAAGTATGAATATGAATTCAGATGAAGGAGAGTATCCCAGGTTGAAATGAAGTGCTCTTAATTGAATTAAAAAATGTAATAGATATTCAAATAGTATGTTTATAGTACATTTGTATTCCGTATGTGCTTACTTAAAGTGCATTTAAGTTACATTCTCTTGCACTTTAACATACTACTCAAAAGTATACTTTAAATACTTGTGTAATTATTTTATGCTTAATTATGCTTTTAAGAAATAAAATAAAACATAAGCATATTGTTGGCAACATTTTAGTGTATTTGCCCAAAACATATTGCTTTCACTCTTACTTATACTGCTATTTAGTTTGACTTTGTGTCTTGTCAAATAATTTGACATTGGTGTGTTTTAAATATATTTATACAATTTATTGAATTTCTACCAAAACGCTTGCTTTCATTTATTATGTAATGAAATTGTGCTTCAGGGTTAGGGTTAGGGTTAGGCTTTTTTTTTAAGCATATTTAAATATATTGTATTAAAGCATATTCATTTACTTAAAGTTGAATACAGTATAGGGGTAATTCATGCAAGTGCATTTTTACAATGTGCCTGCCTACTTCTAATGGATTATAATATAGTTGTGTCAACTGCGCCTTGATGTGGTAATAACCGTACTTTATTATGTACTACATTATAATGTAGTTCAAATATATTTGTCTGTACTTTAAATAAGTAAATAAAAAAGGTTTATTTTATTAGAATTTAAAATACATTTTTGAGAAATACCTTTACTTCACTCTTCAATAAAATAGCCTACTGTTTAGCTGTACTTCCTAAGAGCATTTCATCTTTTCTCAAAACGTATTTTCAGAAAATGTGCTTGAAATACTTCGTAATGTAATTACAAGACAAGCTTAGCTGTACTTCACCAAAAGTTTAATTTCAAACGTACTACAGTACAGTCTTAATGCAATATCATTCAACGTTGCTTTTCATAACATTTAAATATATAATATATAACTTTTCCACATTAAAATGTCTAAAAACGACTAGACCTTAAATATTTTGTTGAGCTGTGTACTTAGATTATTCCAAATGTTTCCAACAATGGTCAAACCCAGAGAAACCTGTAATTTTACAGTAGCGGTGTGTTTCATTTGGGTGCTTGTCAATGGTGTCATATCCCATTTACCCCCTCTAGTTGCTCTAACTTCTGGGGAAACACCCGGAAACACCAAATGAATGTCAGAGTGTAATTTTAAATTAGTCACAGAATTACTCAGTAACAGTAATACAGCATTTTTCCTGCCACATAGCATCCTTTTTTCATCAATTGCATGCAATTTTACAACACAGTAATCCAGTAGACACCTCGTTTATTAATATAATATTTCCATATCGATCCAGCTTGCTACAATGTGCTACCCCAAGCTAAATGCTAAATACTTACTAAATACTAAATACTGGCTCATGCCAGCTACCAAGCTATTGCGTACAGTAACATTAAAATTTTACAACAACGTTCAACTCGCTCATGAAGTTATTTTAGCCATACATAAGTAGTACTAATAATACTAATTTAGATACTGCTTTATAACTCCAACACTGATAGCTTCTAAATATGTCTGGGGTTTAGTACGTCAAAGCCCTTTGGGAAACTGAGTGAAAAGGAAATAAAATTTGGATTTACTATCTGACGGGGCAGACAGAGCAGCAGAGGCTGGAGCAGCTGGAGCGCGGCCAGGTACAGGAGGAACAGGCTAGACGCTCACACTAGCAGCATGTTTTTTGTTGTTGTTTTTTTTCACATTAGGAACATGGTGTGGAGCCCTGGCTCTTCTGACACATACACACACAGCAGACTGACCAAACTGAGCATCCAAATTTGTGACAACCCTGACATCTGCTGGTAAAAAGCATGAGCTGAACTAACCATCAGCTTTTAGCCTTGGAGTAAAGTGACTTTTTGTACTCTGGCCCATTTTAAGAAGCTCCTCTAACTGCGGTTGAGAAGTGATCCCTCTTTGGTTCAGTTTTGAACAAAAACTATGTGTATGTATGCACTGCGTCCCGCCGTACCCAATCATTGTGTGTCAGATCCTTGTCACCCAGTGAAATAATGTGACCACATAACATTAAGCATGCATTTGGGTGGTCATTAAAAGGATACATTTTAAAAAATGTGAACCTATCTTTAAACAAGAACTTACATGCCCATATGTAATTTGAAACAGTTTTGGTGTAATCTTTACTCCTTTTCATACAGGCAACTAAGAGATCCAAATGAAGTTGGTTTCTACCAAAATTACAGCCATACTCTTTGTGTTTTCCCAGACAGTGTTTCTGTGCTGAGCTGTGGTGGAATTATACTGATAGTTGAAATTTCATACAAAAAAAAGCCTACTGTAAAATACTCACTTGATTTGTCTAACTCAGACTGCTGAAGTCCCATATTATCTTTAGCTGAACTTTGGAAATATTTGTGGCCGATAACTATTCCAATGTTCATCTGAGCATGTGCGTATTGCATAATATGTGAGTGTAATGTGAGTGCTTCAGGGCAAAGGACCCACTTTTGTTGGTTGTGTCAGCATGCTTTGGAGGACCAAGTTACTGCTCTGCTTACAGTAGATGTCGCTGTTCTCACATATTCGGACCCACCAAGGTTTTCTGTTTCAGCACAAAGTGCTGGAAGCATTCCTCAGAGATTTTGGTCCATTTTGACATGATACAATTCCCCACACCATTACACCAACACCACCAGCCTGAACTGTTGATACATGGAGGGTAGATCCATGCTTTCATGTTGTTTGCGCCAAATTCTGACCCTACTATCTTATTGTCACAGCCGAAATCGAGACTCATCAGACTAGGCAACATTTTTCCAATCTTCTATTGTCAAATTTTTCCTCTAAACACAGTAGTGTTGACTTTTTAACCAAACTACTTTTTCTTTAAGTTTATTTTTACACAGGTAATTTATTTTACTTGAGTATAGATTCTTTAAAGTAACAGTACTTCTACTTCAGTAAAATATTCTAGTACTCCATTTCCATCCCTGCAAATACACATTTAAAATCTACAGGTCACACCTGCTAAATGGTTCCTTAAAGGTGACATCTAACGCTAGTGACTAAACTAGCTTTAACTTCCAAATGTGGGTCCAATTTTGGGTCCAAAGTTCAAAACTAGCACAGGCAAAAACATCTCTAAATGAAAAGCTCATTTTAGCATAGATATTTGGTCTTATATTCAAATTTTTGGGAGTAAAAATTCCACCCATTCGTATCTGAATTGTATTTGCCACAGATTTAACAGTTCACTGGATGGATATCAAAATTTGAAAATATTGAATGCTAAATTAAATTTTATTCAAAGGCTGATATTTTTGCAGTGTGCTAAACAGTGATACGTCTTGACTGTAGACAATGTAGCTGAGAGACAGTGACCTGCTGAGATCTTTTCAACTGCTCCGTGCCAACCTGTCCCACCCTCGAGCCTCATAGACAACTCCAGGCTCTCCCTCCCAAAGCCTTTTGCTCTGTCTAATTAAAAACATTCATCTGCTAGCTGTGCCCTCCAAGGTCAATAGTCTGTACCTCTGAACCGGTCCCTGCTGTAGCACAAGGCCTTTCATTAGATTAAACACAATAATGAGAAAATCTTTTATCTTTGCATATAATTAAAGCTTGGATGAAGGACAACTTAATCAATGATGTGGAATGACACGTTCGTAAATGAATTAGACCTGCCAATGGGGGCTTGGCTGCGATCAATAACAAATGTTAAGTGCAGAGTGGATGTGTTGTAGTCACAGCAATGAGCATCTATGAGTCCAAACAAGAACATTTGATGATGCGGCTGGCATAGACTAAGATTTAACAGAATTACTGACCAACCAATTTGTGTGTGTGTGTGTGTGTGTGTGTGTGCATTACTGTAAATGGGCAAAGGATCAGATTTTACAGAATCTGTAAAATCTTACTTTTCATTTAATTAAAAGACGTGTAAAGAGTATTTGTGTCTATACTACTGATCAAGAGGTGCATTTTACGCCTTTTTTGGATGACTCATGCAACATCTTATTTTAATAGCATCATCTAGCCATATGATGGCAGTGTTGTCCTTTGAAATAACCTCTAGGCTATCTCTGAGTTTAGCAGGTGGGGAGCCAAAAAGCAAAACTGGAAGAGAAACTGGAGGGATTTTAGATGGGATAGAAGTAGATTGTGCGGGTTCTGTGTTCTATTAAACATCCATAAAATAAATTAATTCATTTTTGATAAAAGCAAATATATTACTGTATTTTTGGGTGGGATAATCTGTCACACTGAATGTAACTTGTCTGATGCAAAAACTTATTTACTCTGACCTTGGCTGCACACATTTTCAGGATCAACTGAACAATTACAGTTTTTGTGTGTGAAAATAGAAATTGTCATCTTCTAAAGTTTGCATTGCTTCGTGTAGGAGAAGCTTGACATGCAGCAAAAAGAAGAAATTGTTTTCACGGGTTCTCTACTGGCTGTGTGAGTTTGTGTGTGAGAAGATGGAAAAGGATGTGAGCCCTAGCTTGTATTGACAAGCCTTCAGTTGCTGTCTGACATACAGACAGGAAGTCACTGTCACATGACTGAGATATCGGCACCTTGTCCGATTGCACAGAGGGCCTCTTATGTATGCTGCCAGCACAAATACAGGCCAAGTCATTCAAACACACACACACACACACACACACACACACACACACACACACACACACACACACACACACACACACACACACACACACACACACACAAAGAGATATAAAGAGAAAGAGTGGAGGATGAGAACAAAGCCAGAAAAAGAGGAAATGTTAAGCCTTTTGTGGACAGTGTTATTTATCTAGGTAAAATGGTTTGCCTAATATCTTATTGGTGAATCATGAAATGTTCTTTTTTTGGATTTGTAAACATGAAACAGAGCGAGGTGAATCCTACAGCTGGGTTTCTACCTGACTTGGGTGTCTGTCAAACAATTATCAGTTCTCCTATCTGTTTAGCTCCTATCTGTCCCATCACACTCACGCCCAATTTCCCTAAACTGTCACAGCTAATAATTGGGCCTCTCTGTCAGGAAGGAAATCAGGCCCGCTGTTCTAGCTAAAACACACATCCCTCACCCTCCCTTTATCCTTTTTTCTCCCCCTTTCCCTTTTCTCTTCTTCCCGTCTCCATAACCCTGTTCCCCTAATACAGCGGAAATCAGCTCTTCAGATAGGCCACAGCCACCTACTCTTCTTCTTCTTCCTCCCCCCAAGTCAGTGTGTGTGTGTGTGTGTGTGTGTGTGTGTGTGTTCGGGAGGGTGCACGCTGTGTGACAGTGGTAGCCTCAGGGCCAAGTTGCTGTTGACAGAGACGAGGGTCTCTGATTTGAGGAGAGCAGTCACACCAGCGACTGCAGCTGCCTCCACGAGTGACACCTCCCTGTTAGTGGGGGAGATGTGGACACGTGTGTGTGTGTGTGTGTGTGTGTGTGTGTATGTGTGTGTTGGTAGTGTTGATGGCAGGGTTGATGGACTGACTGGCTGCCTACAGTGCTCAGGACAAACGGGGAAACTTTCCCTGATTAGCTGACAGGCCCTCGTGTTGTACACCTAACTGGGCTTCGGCTGGTGCTTGGACAAAGTGCAGAAGAGGTGACGGCAAGAGAAAGAAGAAAGCAACAACACAAGTCAAGCAGGTCAGGGAAATAAAAAGTGGCAGAAAGAGGAAACTAAACAGCATCAAGTCCTAATGTGTCATGCTTGTGTGCAGCGTGCATACATGTCCGTGTGGATCTGTGTGTCTGTGTGTGTCTCCAGAGTCCAGGCTGTGTAGATCACCATTCCACCTTATCTAATTTCTTTAATGTGATCCCCTGTCCATCCTCTGACGGCTTAATAGCCATTATTTGTGGGTCCCTTCAAATAAAGGCTCAGCAGTAAATTGCAGTCTGTGGAAATCGAGATATAAACGCCACCCTGCATTACTGTATAATATCTTTCCCTTTAATTAACTGAAAGCCATGCTGACATTTATTAGATTGCAAGTTACTTGTTAATGGCAATAAATTGCGAAACAAAAAAAAGAATCATTGCTTATTTTACATCAATAATTTGTGGACCTTTTGCTAATGATTATTCATTACTCGCCTATGGGGACTGTCATGTTTGGTGAGCTAAAGTGAATGAAGAATGTAAAGATTTAAGTGGGCAGCATCTACTTAGTGTTATGGCTTTGGTGCCATGCATGAAATGGCTCGCTCTGTTGCTGTCCCTTTACCGTGTCTTCTGCATCTGGCTTTTGGTAAAGAATGTGTTTGGTGAAATTTATTGCACTCCATCAGGCTGAACTACTTTTAGGGAGAAAGTGTTACTCATCTGTGTTAGCATTTTGCTTGCATAACGATATCCTCACCACGGCGATGGAATGGAAAACTGAAATCAGTTAATGTGCCGTTCAATGTGCATGTTTGCTGTGTTTTTGCTGAGGGTTTTACATCGACAGCAGCATGGCATGCATTTGACAATTTCATCATTCAACAGACATCTGTGCCTGGAGTTCATCACAGTACGTCAGATGTAAAAACTGTTTTATTACTGACAATGAATAAGAACTGTATTTTCTGAATTATTTAGAAATAATACACTGTATAATTTAGTCACCACTAGCATATTGGGAAGCAAGATATTAATTGTAACTGAAGTACAGCAATACATTTAAGCAAAAATTGTAGCTGTGATTTGTCAAAAACACTTATTAGCTAGCGGATACCCATTGTAAGTGATTGCTTTTTTGATAAAGAGGAAAACCATTTTTAATTGCACACTTCTTTTATATATATATATATATATATATATATATATATATATATATATATATATATATATATAAATTGGATTGAATCATTTCATAAAAAGTGTCACTTCCTTTGCTGTTGAAGGAATCAGCTACAGAGCCAGAAAGGATAAATAGACTAGCTTCACTGACTGACTACAGATTTAAGAAGGTATTCATTTATTTTTTTAATGAATAATCCACAAGTGTATTTGTGTTGACATGGCAACATACAGACATTAAGGCCTCCATACTTTCCGTCTTTAGTTTGCCACTTTCAACAAAAAGCGTTCCTGCAGTGAAGGAACCAATTTCCCTCTATAGTGCCACTCTATGTGTGCGTTACTCAGTTGCTACCAGCTTGCTATTTGGAAGAACATATTCCCTGTCATAGTGGGCACCCGTCAGAGGGGCGGGCGGCTCTCATCAGGCGCTGCCACTTGCCTGGTGCTGGCATTGATCTGGCATGGAGGGAACAGAGATCTGACAGGCCTGCCACAAAAATCAGACCCTTCAGACGCCAGGAAAAGAGAGTTACTCCCCCGCCTTTCTTCGCATGCACACACAAACACAAAGTCAAAAAGAGCAGTCGGTCAGAGTGTATGCATGCAGCTAGGGCCTGTCAGTGCAGATCTAGTTGATGAGGCTCTACAAAGAGAGGAGGATTGGGGAGGAAGAGATTGGCAAGGGGAGGGGAGGTAAGACACAAACACAGTTTAAATGATGGGACATAAGCGGGAGAGCCAGCTCACACTCGGCTTGGTGACCCCTCTGCTCTCTACTCTGGCTCTACGGTAACCTGTTCACATTGCCATTCTGCCCCTGGGTGATTGCCCGGGTTATCCTTTCTTCTGCATCATCTGTTGTCTCCCGGTTGTGAATATGACCAGAGACAGGCTCTGAGAGAGACGTCCCTCTCCACCGATATCACGCTGTGTCTCTCACACACTTGTCTCAAATGCCTCCTACTCATCCCTTCTGATGCCTCCCATCAACCTGCGAATGAGCAACTGTGACAGGGAGAGAGAGAGACAGAGGAAGACAGAAAGGGAAGAGGAGAGGGGGCGAAAGAAGGGGGCATTAGAGAGAGCTGTTTATTTTGCAAGGCTGACAGAAAACTCCCCGAAATGCTGAGTTGGGATCACGTTGAGTAACATAGACTGTGACTTTTTAGGGGAGAAACAACCTGCTTTGGTAAACTTGGAATGACTTTGGAATACTCTGGACCCTCCTCCTCATATTGTGGAATGTCAAAGATAAATGCACTTCAGCAGTTCATAACTGCACTATAGAGCAATATACAAACCATCTGAAATGACAGGTCAATCTCAAAATTTCTGCAGTTCAAAATGTCATCTCTGATACTCTTTCTCTCCATCTCTGTCTCACTGGATCAGTTTTTATTGTGAAGCATTGTTTTTCCTGTATGTATGCAGGCTTGTGCAACATTAACCAGAACCAGCTCAGCGCTATCAGTAGGTTACGCAGTAAATCTAGACAACCATAAGATGCTCTTGAAGATGAAAAAACTGGTCATTGATAAAACAGGCACTCTAAAGCAGACCAAGAAGGAAAACTATATAAAACGTCTTTGTTTAGTTGGGCATATCCATGATTTAAAATGCTTCAAATGGTCTTCATTAGAGTGGTGATGATGAAAATACAAACACATGATATGCTTCTTTTCTATCTTATTATTACTAGATTAAATAATATTCACTTTATAGTGCACCAGTGGTAATGATGATGTTTTATTATCTTCACCCTGATGAAGACTGTGAGGTGACTGCATTTTAAATCATTAATATGCCTGACTGAATAAAGGATTTATACACTTTTTTTTGTCCCTGCTCTGCCTAAAGGCCCAGTCACACCAGAGAGTGGCACAGCCTAAATTATCTGCACGTTTTTATTTAATGTTTGGTTCTAGATGCTTGGTGATGTAGTGACTACTCGCAGGGCTAGTTGGTGAATTACTGTCCTTGGTGAGCTAACCACCAACATGCCAACAAGCTGGAAATATGCTAGATTGGCTTGCTACTGGACTACAACGGGAGTTTCAATGTCACATTTCACCAAAGTTGTACTTATGGCAAAAAATGTGTGACTTACTTTGGCCTTGTGGTCAAATCCACTGAACAATTCAATTTAAAAAATGGTTTTTAATGCAGGTGTACCAGGGCCTTGAAGAGTGTCTGTTGTCTTTTCAGTAACTAACTGTCAGGCATTTGGAAACTTAATGTAATCCTTCATATATTTCTCAAATGTTATCCAACAACCTGAGGCAATAATTGAATGAGTGAAAAGAAAAGATCCCTAATTAGATAACACAAAGTTAAGATACACACCCTTCAAGTCCTTTTTAAGTAAATAACAGACTTAAATAAAACCATGATAGCTTTACGTGGAATCACCATCTTGTGGCAGATAGAGCTTTAAAACCAGCTTTCTTCACGTGGATCTTGAGATAATCCAGAGTTATCCGCACTTCCTTTACATAATATTAGCTTAACCTCCCCTAACACAAAGGGGATAAATCTTATCAGCCATCTGGACCGTGCATTTACAAAATGATCAATTTCAATCAAAGGAAATTAGAGGAGAGCTTGATGTATTTGACCAATAGATCACTGGCCTGCTATACCTCTGACCCAAGTGTTACGCTTTGTCGGACAATAATCTCTTTAGAATTATTAGAGCATTCAATTAGCCAGATTAAATGATACAGCCAAGAAACATGTTGCTAATACAGAGAGTTGAAGCTGCCGCTGTCTCACTGCCTCTATTCTTCTTTCTGTTTCTCTGCTTTCCCCTCAAGCTTCTCCCTGACTCTCAGCTTACTACTCACCTCCCACCCTGTTTTGTAAACTGTCTAGAAGTCTTTCTGCTTTTCTGTGTAAGCATGTGTGCGTGCATGTATGCGTGTGTGTGTGTGTGTGTGACAATAGATGAGTGCCACCAAAAGGAGGACATTACAGAAGATAATGGAGTGCGCAGCATCTCATAGACCCACTACAGTAATTAACTTCTTTCTTTAATTACACACACACACACACACACACACACACACACACACATACATACACACACACACACACACACACACACACACACACACACACACACACACACACACACACACACACACACACACACACACACACACACACTACATATCTTAATAATACTTTTTCCACAGTTGAAATAAAAGTTCACAACCCATGGAGTGGTGAAGTCCTCAGTTTTGTCTGAGCAGTAGGCTGTCAGTGGGACCTTGTCATTATCCAGTGTGTGTGTGTCTGTGTGTGTGTGTGTGTGTGTGTGTGTGTGTGTGTCCTGATCCAGCCTCAGCCAGCGACATCACAGAGCCTATATAAACTTGAGTCCCAGGGGCTGTGTTATACTGTATCACTGGACCGGCACCTCTGTGCTTCTTCCTCCACCAAATATTCTAGGTACTATGGTCACCGGCTCATAATCAAACCTCAGGGGCCCTCTACTCATGTACAGTACACACACACACACACACACACACACACACACACACACACACACACACACACACACACACACACACACACACACTGTGCAATAAGGGATAATATGTGCCATGTATCCACTTGCATATGTGTATAAATGCTACTTATTCATAATAAAGAAAAACTGCATTTATCGTATGAACATGAACACATGAATGCAAGCATGTGTGATTGAATGGTTCAGATGGGATGACAGAGATTAACTATGCCACATTTACATCTTTGGTCCGCACAGTTAAATTGCATTACTGTATATTTGAACTGAAATGAGACTGTAGACCATGTAGAATAATAAAAGGGATTATCTGTTATTTGATTATATATATATATATATATATATGGTTATTTCCATTGAGAATACTGTACTATTCTGGTAACATTTTCTAACCTAAGTTGCATTTTTAATGGCCTCCGTACATTAAATGAATAAGTCATTTTACACGTTTCCATGGAGTTCAGTATTATATTAGTCTATTTGAAATCTTTTGATTTTAAAACTAATTCAAAACATAATGTTATGGGTTTCACAATGCCTACTTACAGAACAAGTGTTTCAATGCTGGTCACACAAAAGGGGAAAATATGAATTTTCGCAACATAACTCAAATTGAAAGATCATTAATGAGTAGAAATGCTATTGGCCATCCTCAAACTCCAAAACTGTGCAATGAAGTACTGTGTTTAAATTTGAATAATTTGTAAGAAAAAATAGCTCACTAATACAAGAGCCATTCATCAGAATTTCTTTGTTTGGAAGGTTTATCTAATGAAACTAAATACACTGGCTTATTTGGTGTAGTGAACAAGGTATTTGTTTTGTTTGAGTTGTTTGAATGGAATTGATTCCGAACATTCAGCAACATCTGAAATTATTTTATTTATATTTATCTTCTTAAAATGAATCTAGTATATTTTAAAGGCAAATCATCAGACAATGGGAGACCTTCAAAAAAAGAAGAAAAAGAAAAAGAGAACAACAGAGGTTTAGACTCCTTGTAAAAAAGGCCATAGTAACACTTGCTCTCCCCTTGTTTATTTTAAAGTCACCCCAGTGGATTTCCTGCAAGATCTCCATTAACAATACACTGAAACAGGTGCTAAACTTCCCACCTCTCATTAATTTTTGGTCTTTAATTTCACACACCTATGTGGCTGTTACACACACACACACACACACACACACACACACACACACACAGTTTGAGCCATAAACCTCTTTCTGCCAGTGGCTGATGCACGGCACCCTGTTGACACACACTAACAGTGATATATACCAGTGGATGAATCTCTAATTAAGCTTTGGCAGGGACTCTGCAGTTACTTAGTGCCACACTTCATTATCTGCACATACTCCTGCTCCAATGCTACAGGCCCATCGTTGATTTAAGGTAACGTAGAAAATCTCCACACTACATTGCATCTGTTTCTTCTCTTGAAACATTTTTAGTAGTCTGAGATTTATATAACGTTTGGTTTCAGTGAGTTTAAATTTAAAGAGAAAATCTAGGATTTATTTGACCATCTAAAATTGAGGATATAGTCTCATATGTTACCAAAACCATATGATTTACATCTGATGAAACATAAAGTTGTTTTTTGTGACTTTCAACAAGAGGAGGCATGCTGAAATTGCAGAAAAACATGAATTCAGGTTTCCTCTTGAAGAAAAACACACCAGCCAATTTGCAGCAACTGAAAAAGCCCTTACTGTCTGATACAATAGACGGCATTATGAAACAGCTTTTGCTCCTGGACTCCGCAGCCAATCAGTGAGTTGCGTTACGTCTGATCGCTACATGCACCATGACAGGGAGAGGTCAAGAGTCCTGACCTGTGATGATGGCTGGGTTGACAGATGTCATGTCAACTTTGTAATGGGTCTGTTTTAATGACAGTGAGTCACCGCTTGTGTATAAGCAGGGTCACTGTTGAACACACACTGGATCACTGTCACACAATTTTCATTCTCCTCTGACGCAATATACTGTAACAACTTGTGATCCTTCTGTCACTCAACATGACAATGTCCTGTCGGCCTGCTGGAGAACTAATTCTCGCATGAACTAGTAAAAACACCAACACAGTAAAAATACTAAGTGTGTAACCACTGCACATTGTGATCATTAATGGAGAGTTAAAAATAAAACCTCAAAGGTAATCAATCCCCTGTCATACCCCATTTTGAAAAAATAAAAATGCTCAGTGATGCAACTTTTCTACTAATGAACTATGTCAAAATTCTGCAACCTGTCTAATATATCTTTGTTTCTAACACAACCTATCAACGTTTAATTTCCATTATCTGTATGTCCATAGTACACTGAATTCTCTGTCTTTTTCTTTCTTGCTCCAGGCCCATTTCTCTCTCAACCGTGGCCTTTTTTTACATCATTGTTTGACCAGTGTGTAGGCCTACATGTGTCTACAACCCAGAGCAAACGAAACAAAGACTACAAATGAATCACAGGGGGTGTGAAATTCTTTAAGAAGTGTTAAATGCTGAGTCGTGTTAAATTACAACCAAAGAAAGAGACTCTCTAAAGAATTAGCACTTAATTAGGTCTTAATTAGCATAATTATGCATGCTAACAGTGTCTCGACAGAATAGCAGTTGTCAGGAGGGTTGAACCATCTGTAACAGCAAAGGATTAATACATCATCTTTTATATCCAACAACGCTTTACCTCTTCTATCTCAAAGTGCTTTTCATTAATCAATTTCGCTTTTATTGGAGAGGAAATTTGTCATTTTTTCATTATGTGCCATTACAACACTCCCTTTGCAGCTATAACGGTTCTAA
Organism: Sander lucioperca; assembly: GCF_008315115.2. Taxonomy (NCBI): domain Eukaryota; kingdom Metazoa; phylum Chordata; class Actinopteri; order Perciformes; family Percidae; genus Sander; species Sander lucioperca. Next base: position 15,476,862 of record NC_050179.1, read on the forward strand.
TTAAGCCTCAAGTGTATCCTCAAACACAAACACTTGAATGGACAGAAACAGAGATTGTGTTCACACACACACAGACACATACGCACAATTATAGCAATTGGCAGTGTTGTGTTATGTTGACCGCACTTAACATGGGTGACATGGGCAGGTTCTGGTGCTGGTGAAGAGGGAAGGTTAGAGACAGAGGTAAGGGTGGGGAGAGGCGGGAGGATTGACAATGAGGAGGAGAGGAGTGAGCAGGAGGAGGAGGGGGTCGGTAATCAATGAAAAGTCTTGAACTTAGGAAAACCTTTTCATGTTTGGTAATCAGACCACCTAAGAGTCACCTCCCTGAGCTAGAGAGGAGATGAGGACGAAAAGGAGAAACAAGGAGAAAAAAGTGGAGCCTGTTGGAAAAGGACAAGAGGTGAGATTCACATGAAGAAGCATTTTAACTTTGTAGCAACAATCATCAGAGGTGTCACTAAGCAACATTTAATACAAGTTCATTCTAAATAATGTTACATTGGCTGTCCCAAAAACCTCACAACTTTTGTTCAAGGTACTTTCCCAGTTCTTGCATCTGTAACTGTAAACAACAAAAGTTATGCCTTGAAACTTTGATTGTATAACAATTATTAAAAGTTCCATCTCAAGGTCACTCTCAAGCTTTTCTTGGAGCTTTCAACCAGGTCACACAGTCTTCATCAGCAGATAGAGTTGTCATGGAGAGCTCAATAGCAGTTATGATGTAATCCACAACATTCAATGTTATCTTAAAACTTAATCGAAAGGTTCATTCTTGACCTTGGAAATAGTAGTTTGACAAAAACAACCCCAACTCAAGGTCCACTTACTAGCTTTTTCCAGAGCTTTGGACTGTTTCACATCGTCTTCATGAAGGATAGAAAGTAAATGTTAGTAAGTGATTTGATTTGGGATTTCTTTTCACAAACAACTTCAGGGATAAGAATGAAGTTTGCTAAGCTGAAAGATTACTTTAATCACTGGTATACATGTACAAAGAAGTATCTTGATTTAAATATGACACAAAACTACAAGGGCTGACTTTATGAGAAGGATGTTCATTAGAATTACTGTCTGCTTCATCGTTATACAAATTGGCTAACAAATAATTCTGATGTCTTTTCTTTTTGCATTTCCACCGCTCTCCCTTTTCCAATATTCCATCTGAAGAATCAATGTCTTGATGGATAACAAGCATGGCACATCTCACCTTCCTCTTTAGGGAAAGGTGACAGAATCACTCCCAGTGCTGCCATTTCCATCTACCAGCCATGCAACACACACGCTGACACGCACAAAGGTGTGGCCAGGGCACATACGCACCATAGCTGCAATCCATAAGAGCCCTGAGCCTTAGGCGACCTTGAGACACTCCACTCACTCTGGCCTTGCCAATAGCATAAGTGTGCGTGTCCGTGTGCACATTTGTATGTGTGAGTGTGTCAAGCATGTCTCGTCTGCATCCCTTCATTTCACTTAAACATATTCGCAGAAACTCTCCAACACTCATTGATATAAAACTCTTCTAGCTGATGTACATGCTAATTCTCTCCATATAGTATTTAAAAGTGGTAGTCGAACACTTGAATAAGGTCTCCCCCTCTTCGTTTCTCCCCCGTCTCTCCCCCCATCCCCTTCCTCTCCCAGGCCCACAGGGACATTAGCATTATCGATGAGCTCACCCCATCACCTCAGACACAGGCTCTTAAAAGAGAATAATTTCATGCAAATGAGATATTGATGAGCTAATGATTAATTGGCTGCCTGACTGTGTTAATATGCAATAGCTGTCATGTAATATGCATTTCTAATGACTCTGTCTCAGTGTGTTCAAACAAATCGGCGACTTTGATCATTGGGGAACTCAGAGGCTTTCCAGCATGTTAGCTCGGGGATAAAGCTTTGCCTAAGGGGTTTGTGCAAACTACCATGGGAATGCAACCACAGAGAAGGTTGCAATGTGTGTGTGTGTGTGTGTGTGTGTGTGTGTGTGTGTGTGTTTTCCTTTTCACTTTGAAAAAAAGCTAGGAGGATTTTTTAGCTATATAGTATGTACCCAAAATGTAAAAGGCCTTGACATTTGACCCAGACTACTTCACCACAGCTAAATCACAGATGCTTTACCCTTGTGGTACAAATAGGTACAATAGGTATATTCTTCTTTTTTTTTAAATGTCTTAAAATCAATTAGTTTTTTAATGAAATGAGTTAAAATGTTATGCAATACACTTTTTGTGATGTCATTTGTTGTGCACATTTTCGCTCAATGGTGTTTTAAGCCCCCAACGTCGACTTCAAGGCAGCGCTGCGACCGTCGATTTACCTAACCCTAACCCTAACCCTAACCATTGCCTAATCCTAGTACCTTCCAGGCAGCGCTGCCGTAACTAACACCTGTGGCACTGTCTAATTTTAGGTCTACAAAATTAATGAATCTGTTTTCGACATGTTGTTGGATCTGACACAATGAACATTTTTCTCTTCATTTTTCCCGATCACTTTTGAATCTGCAGCTTTTCTGTGCACATTAGACAGACTTGATTACTACACATCAAAATCAGTCTGTCACTATCAGTTCATCTCAATGTATGAATGCATCATTTTATCAGCCATTTACTAAATCACTAAAATCACACATATTTAACAAGGTAATAAGTATATTTTGCTTACGTGCTGGTGAACTTTGTAAAAACATATTCAGTGGAATAATCTACCTGTCTCTGAATGAGATAAATCTTTGAACTCACTGACACATTCTGTAGCCTTGTCTTTAAGCCAATCAGATGAACTATTTGAGCAGGAAGTAACCTTAACCTGGCTTAACTGTCAATCAATAGACATTCACCAGACTCATCTCCAGACATAAAGACTGCTCCATCCCTTTATCTCTTATAACTTCATATCATTCATCATAGATCAACTGCACACTGGAACATTTAAGGACAAAAACAAAACACAGTTTGATGCCAGCTCCCTTTGAACAAATATCTCTATCTGAATAGAGTAACCCTGTATATATATATATATATATATATATATATATATATATATATATATATATATATGTGTGTGTGTGTGTGTGTGTGAGAGAGAGAGAGAGACACACACTCAGTGAATACACTATGAATTATGATACTTAACAGAGTTAACAGACAAGGACAGAAAACATATCAACCCGTTCTCACGCCAGTTTGTGAAATGGTCACGTTATTTACTGATTCGTGTACAGGTCACGACTTTCGAATGTGACCATTTCACGAACTGCCATGACACTGGGCTGCTCTGGGGGACGCAACAACGGGGAAATGAAATGCCACAACGGGGAAATGAAACGCCACACGCCGGCCACAACAACGGGACGGTTGTGGTTAGGAAAAGAAGAACGCGGAAAGTGCTCACCACACGAAAAAGAACGTATTACCTTAATTTTCTGGTATTTTTTCATTTAAGTTTTTGTAATAAAGAAAAATAAGTTCAAAGACACCAAAAAATAGTTATCCCTTAAATTAACTGGAATTTTGCTCTCACTCCAAACATTTATTACTGTAACACGTTTGCAACCATATTCTATAATAAATACTGCTATGAAATGTGCATTGAATGTCACATGCTAAACAATATTGCATATTTAGACATTTAGGAGGGATTCCACAGACGAATCGGCCTTAATAATCAACTCGGTATAATTACACAATTACTCAGAATGCACTGAGGCGTGTGTGTGTGTGTGTGTGTGTGTGTGTGTGTGTGTGTGTGTGTGTGTGTGTGTGTGTGTGCGTGTGGCTGCATGGGGCTGTGAGTGTGCCTAATCAGACTGACTGCAACTGCCCTTGGGGACTTGCATGGATCTGTCCAAGTGTCATTCAGTCCATCCATCTGTCTGTCTGAGGCAAGAGGAGAAATGGTGTGTACACGGCACCAATAGCAATACAGGCAAACAGGGTTCAGGATTTGGTGTGTGACGTGGTTGATATAGGACCTGGAGACAAATAGATGGAAAGACAGGACTGGACAGGCAATGGATAAGGCAGACCTGTGGCCAGACCTGTCAACAGACATAGGCCTGCTGACATCTGCGAGCATGTGTGTGTACATGCACACACTTGCAAAAATGGCAGTTGATGGCTGCCACTCAGGCGACTAATCTGCCATCAGTTGAGTGACAGGGGAATGTGCTGTTACCCTGACCTGCTCACTTAATCACCAAGTGTCCAATGAGGCTTCCCACATTGTTAGCTGTAAACATCTCTGGTTTTACACTCAGTGAGGGTCAACTGTGTATGTGTGTGTGTGTGTGTGTGTGTGTGTGTGTGTGTGTGTATGTGTGTGTTCTTGTTTAACTATATTTGTGGGGTCCAAAAAACGGGAATACAGTATACTTGTGGGGTCCGGACAGCTATGTGGGGCCAAAATGCTGGACCCCACAAGTTTAAAGGGCCGTTTGAGGGTTAAGACTTGGTTTTAGGATTAGGGTTAGAATTAGGTTATGGTTAGGGTGAGGGTAAGGGTTAAGGTTAGGCATTTAGTTGTGATGGTTAAGGTTAGGGTAAGGGGCTAGGGAATGCATTATGTCAATGACGGGTCCCCACAAAGATAATGCAACGCATTTCTGTGTGTGTGTGTGTGTGTGTGTGTGTGTGTGTGTGTGTGTGAAGTAAAGTAAATTATTTGTATTCAAACTTTTAACTGTGAACAATGTAGCTTTAATACTGCATCATTTTTTGCAGATTCATCTGCTTCATTCTATTGAAGAGTTAGAACAATCGGATTTCTTGGCTATATGTCACTTTACTTTTTTGTCCCTTAATATATTTTAATTTGAAAAAGGAATAGGATATCGTGAGATTTTGGGACATTTTACACTTTTTCACTTTCTTGACAAATAAATAGAGAAGACTAATACTCTCATGTCTCTACAGTTAATATGTAGCTGGAGCCAGCCGCCAGTTAGCTTATCTTAGCATAAATACTGGAAACGGGGGAACAGCTAGCCTGGCTCTTTCTCAAACCACCTACCAGCATTTTATGATGGATTATGTGTTGGACAATTTCTTGGCCAATAAATAGTCCCGCACATACCCCCTTGTAAAACAACAAATTTTCGTTCAGAGTGAATTAAAACAAACATGATAAAAATTATTAATTAAAGGTGGATTTTACCTTTTCAACAGAGCTAAGCTAGCTGTTTTAGATTTAGACTTAGTCTAATTAGAACAAATTGGCAAAAGCACGCACATATATTTCAGCATGTGGTTTATTAAATGTCACACTTTTATCTTACTATATTACACTTATATTTTGATGTACTTGTAAGGATAATAAGTAAAAAAACACAAGTTGTTGCAAACCTCCATTCATTATTTTTCTGCAAATATCAGTTTCTGTATAGAGTATACAGTCAATGCTCTGTCTTCCAGCCAGGCTATCTTCCAGCCTGTCACTGTGGGTGGACGTAGGGAGAGCTTATACGTCATCAGCAGTGAAAGAATGGAGCAGCGTTGGACAAATAAGAGCCACAACATGTTTCCCAGCTGTGATAAATCCTCCGGTCAGACAGTGCTGCTATTTCCCCTCTTTCATATATGGGCTGTTTTATTGAATTTAGCCACTGATAAATAAATGGACTGCCACAGACCCGTTTAAGCCTGCCCTAAGGAGGATGCTTGGCAGGAGTTTATACAGTTGGCCTTTTTTCGCTCTCTTATGATAGTGATTTTGTTAGAGATTAGAAAAAGACAGAGGGATATTGAGAAATATGGAGACTTCCAGATAAAATCCTGGATGTATGTGAAAACAATCTCAGAAAGCATTTAATTTCTGCAGGAGCAGTAAACCTCCTGCGTGAATATATGGACCAGAAAGCAGAGACAATTTTCAGAGAGTTACAAGTAGGCGAGTACAGAAAATGGCTCGATGGATAGAAATCTAGACTCAAACTAAACTCTTTTGCTACAGCAAAACAGTTAAGGCACTAGCATGCTCTATCAGATGGGTGAACAGCTTCAGAAACCCCATCCCCTCACACCTTTCTAATTTTGGAATTGTGGGGACTGCATCCGACAGGGAGGGCCAGATGTGTGGAGGTGAGAAAGCAAGGGTTTAACTTCTTCCTCATGTTGGTCATTAGATTACCTTGGCCTCATACTTAAAGGGATACTTCACCGATTTAGCATTAAGCTTTGTATCAGCAGAAACACGGTAGAATTTTTGAATGACCGTGCTTCCCTCCCTCATGTCCCCCTGAGAGGAGAGATCTCTGTATTGTGGGTCTGGAAAAATGTATACCGATGACGCAAAAATCGTTGTTTTACATCATTGGTATACATTTTTCCAGAGGCAAAGGACTACAGCCAGTACTTCCGCATAACCCATAGGGGGTTGGACTGTCAGCTTTTTCCGGAGATTGCCGAGGTAAAAACGAGTGTCAGCCATCTTGAATCATCGCTTAGCTTCTCAGCAGAAACAGATTTATTCATCCCGAAGGTTAATAATAACTAATATATACAGTCTATGAGTTGGACTGATCAGTGTCCCTGAGTTGGTCAAAAAAGTGCCTCGGAACACACCAAAGCGACAAGATGTAATACATCTCCATAATCCTAATCTGTATTGTCGCCCAAAAATGAAAACCGGCAGCTGATTGGACAAACGCATTACGTGGGTCTGGTTTCTCCGGAAATTCAAAGCCAGACTCTCATGGCGGCTTGTTCAAAATACGATCTCATATTGTACTAAAATAGTTCACCGAAACGTGTTTCTGAAAACATTTTAAGCGAGAAATAGGCCATGCAGTTGCTGAATCTGTTCTTTTCAGATCGACAAAGGTCAGTTTAAAAGATTTTCGTCAGATTTTGAGAGACTCTAGTCACGCTCATTCCGCTCCCCGTTTCCAGGTTAGCACTCTACCAATCAGATTGGTCATTTGAGTCTGACTGCTGGCCCCAGCCCCCCCCTTTCCCCCCCACCGATTATACATGTCAAATCAGCCAAGATGAAGGCCGACAGCCCCTCGGACGGACGATGGCATGGAACACAGCGAACAGACTCCAGTCACTGACCTCGCCATACTGTCCAACGGCCAATTATCGGCTTGGTGTGTCTCAGGCTTTACACACACCTGTATGGGGCTGGTTGGCTGAGTTATTTAACCTGCCCACGTAACCTCAGGTGATTTCTTGGGCTTTATTTGTCATAATAAAACAGTTTTTTTGTCGTATTGAAACCCTAAGTCTTCAGTAATTTCTGTGGAATAATCAAAATATGCATTGAAATAACACCAACAAAAAATGTACGATAAAAAGAGGCTTCACATGTCTATTTGGTTAATTTTTGTTATATTAAAGGAAAACTACAACTTTGAAATGTACACATTGCAAATGTGTAAAAACAAACTGAGCCTTACTTCATGACATGTAATCTGTTGCTGCCGTCTGTGACAAAGTAAGTGGTTGATAAACAGCCAAATGTCCATTTGCTGGTCAAGTCTGATTAAGGTAAAGATCTATTAGGTTAGTATGCAAATGTATGTATATAAGGGTCATTGATTGGGGTTAGCAGCCCGTTTTTAAGGCCTTGTGATGCTGATGAGGAGGGAAGGGTTGGTGTGACCTGTCTGGGTCTAACTCAATACAGTGTCACATTACAGCACAGCTCAATCACTTACAATCCTGAGTGGACCAGGTAATAATGTTGCTTCCTATTGGACCAGAGAGCTTCACAAGATGAATGTGACCTCCACAAACCAAAGAGAGATAGTGATGTTAAAGTCCCATTCTACATGTGGTCCACTGCTTTTACTCATAGAGGGTACTAAGGATCTGAGGAACCTTGACTTTCAGCTACCTGTTTTTCTGTACAGATGTCATTGGATCTGGAGGCCAGAATGTGTTCATCTGAATCTGTACCAGGAAGCAGTTTGGAATACAAAAATATGGCAGCAGGGACAGAGCACAGAAATATGTTTCCTTTCCAAAAACTCGCCATGAATCAGAAAATAGAGAATTAATGTTTCATTGTGTGTACTGTGTAAATTCCATTCAACACAGGACACAGTAGAAGCTGTGGATTGCCACTGCAGCAGTTTTCACAGTGACAGTGGGGCTTTTTATGAGATAAAGGTGCCATTTATAATTTCAGAAAGAAACAGACAGTCACCAAATGATCCACCTTTATTTGCTAGATTATAGTTTTATATTGAAATATGTTTTTATTTTACTAGCCAATGTAAATTTTAGTGCTAAAACACTAAATCGATTAATTTATAAGTTGATCGACAGGGATAAATCAACAATCATTTTGATAATCGGGGTCTAACAAAATGCTATTGTTTGCATTTTGGTTTTGTCACCTGACTCCAAGAGACTGCAAGTCAGGATATTTATTTAATTTATCTGTCTCACAAGTCCCTTAACTTTATAGAATTGCAAAATCAAATCAAATTGCTGGAGTAAGTTATTTACCGAGCTGGTTCAGCTTCTTTGGTCCGTGTACTTTTTCGTTCATTCGATTTTCATTTCATAAACAGTATTAAAAAACAAAAATAAAAATACAAAATTTGAAATTGAAATACAAGGCATTTTTTTCCTTTTCATGGTCAAAAGGGAATGGGAGAAATTAAAAATATGCTGTGATTTTCATTTTCTATTTCATATAACAAAAATAAAATCACTCGAAAATAGAAATGAAAAAAGCCTGTTATTTTCATATTCAGAGACCGGATGTTGTCATTTCCAAGGCAACAGCGCCAGTGTAGCCTACCAGTGTTGCTTTCAGCCCAGGCTAAAATTACTCAGGAAACATACTCTTGATAATGCTTGGGGGGAATTTTATTTCATAATGTCACATTTATTTATTACCCTCTCTCCCTGCCTTCCTCTGACTCTCTGTCTCTACCCGCCGCAGACAACTTTGCCCCAAGAGAGTCGAACCAGCTGAGGAAATAGAATTTCAGTTCACGGCTCTAACGTTACCGTTACGCCGCCATTACCAATCCCAGCAAACTTTCTGTTGCTTGCTGATCTGGCAGAGAGTCACCGGGGGTTCAGGATCAGATCATGGGGATCAGACCTCCGGTGCTGGGTCTAATATTCTAAAATTAGCTGCTGCAGCTAGCTAGCAGCTAGCCTCCAGCCCTGTGACCTTGGTCCCCGCGGTTCGCTGCCCGGTGCTGACTGACTCTGGTCTGTCTGCAGAGCTGGCGTTACCCGCTCTAGCTGAGCTGGGAATCTGCCGTGCTCATATTTTAGTCATATTTTCTTTTGTTTGCAGATAGTGATATGCTATGATGCACTGATGTCAGGCAGGCTTGCTAGTTGCTTTTAGTCGATGTCTGTGAGATAACAAGACTTCCTTTGAATATAACGTGCATATAAATAGACGGAATAAATAAAAGTCCCCTGAAATAAATAAAAGTAAAACATATGTATTTAGGCTATTGAACTATAATGACTAATGCATATGTTCATATGTATTGCCTCATTTATGTATTTCATTATCTATTTCATAGCCATATTTATGTATATTTATGTAAAGGGGGGCAAAAAATGGATGATCAGTCACTCAGGAAGTTATAGGCTACAGTTTCCCTCAACTGCAGCCGGGACATTCTAAAACGCTTAACGTGAAAAAGCTTAACATGGTTTAATCTACCTAAATAATGATCAATCAGATATCAGTCAGTTATCAGTCAGATAACGTCCATAATAATTGGACTTTGGGTTAGATTTTTTGACAGTTTTCAGTGGTTTTGAGGAGCAGTATGAGATAGAAATTTGGTAATCATTGATCAGGCGCCAATGAAGAAGAAAACGTTAACATGAGAGAACTTCTATAATCGTTGAATTTCAGTTTAGTTTTTTTGACAGGCTAAGTGTTCATGACAAGATATGGCCATGAGAAATATGGTGATGGTTAAGTGTTTTTTTTTTCATGTTAAGCGTTTTAGAATGTCCCCTGCAGCCTGAGTTAAAGCAAATATGGTAGTGCATGTTTTGGTCATTTGATTTTCATTTCATGAAATACATAAATGAGGCAATACATATAAACATATGCATTAGGGTTTCCAAAGTAATTTTAGCCTGGGCTGAAAGCACCACTGGTAGGCTACACTGGCGCTGTTGCCGTGGAAATGACAACATCCGGTCTCTGAATATGAAAAAACGAGCCTTTTTTCGTTTCTATTTTCGAGTGATTTTATTTTTTGTTATATGAAATAGAAAATGAAAATCAAAGTATATTTTAAATTTCTCCCATCCCCTTTTGACCATGAAAAGGAAAAAATGCCTTGTATTTCAATTTCAAATTTTGTATTTTAAAACGAAAATCAAATAACCATTCATTTTTTGTTTTTTAATACCTGTTTATGAAATGAAAATCGAATGAACGAAAAAGTACACGGACCCTTCTTAAATGTCACAAGTATATATTGGACTTTTGATCAGACAAAAAAGCAGTGGACTTTTTCACCTTTTTCCAACATTGAATAGACCAAGCAATAATCAATTAATTGAAAAAGATATTAGCTAAATAAATAAGAATAAAAATGTTAATCATAAAAAAAGATATTAGACAGATACATCAATAATGGAAGAAAACACAAAATGGAAGAGTCCACATAAAATCTTCAGGATATATAATATCCTTATTTTGTTTTACCTACTTTGTAATACTGTTAGCAAGACAAATAACCAAAATCTCAAATCTGGCACAATAATGAGGTAAAAACTCTCAGAGGACAGGAAACCTTACAGGAGCCATACGTACAGTATGTAACCTGCGTCAGATTCCATTGTGGGTACGTGCATGTGTGTGTGTGTGTGTGTGTGTGTGTGTGTGTGCGTGTGTGCGTGTGTGCGTGTGTGCGTGTGTGAAGCTATACCATCTGCAATAACAGGACCTGACAGCTCCCACACCCCTCAGTGCAGTGTGTGTCTATGGGCTCATTCAGAGTGACAGTGTAGATTAGGGGTGTAATCCTCGCAGAGCTACAGGGGATCTATCAGTACTCTGGGCTCCAGACACACACACACACACACACACACACACACACACACACACACACACACATCGCGCTGGAAATTAATTGAAATGTTAATGGAGGCGAAGACTCAATTCTTAATTGCTTGGTGCTGGATTAAGACAAGATCGTTTATGAAGAGAAATTAAATCAGGATCCAGGGCGATCTTGGTTGTAAAAAAGGTTCCAGGCGTGTGCGGGAAGGTCATAAATGAGCGCTGATTGTCCCAACAAACAAAACACAACGGACACCTTCTGTTTTAGTTTGCAGGTCATGTTAGCAAACTGAATGGGATAATTAGTTAACAACAATATGTACTCAAAGAAAGTTCACTGTATTTGTCTTTTTTCCCAAAATGAAATATCTGAGGTGGCAGAAAAATAAAAGCAGTGTTTTGAGTTTTTTCCGGATGTGTCGAGGAAAAACACTTAGAGGGAGGCTTTGATCTTAGTTTTAATTAGCTCCTATTCCCCTCTAGTATTCCTCTTTTCTGTATTTGCAAGAAAGCGTATGAACAATGCTCACAACGAAGCTTCTTCTGCCGATATCAGCATTTTACTTAACTTTCCCTCTTAACTTGTTTTTTTTTCCTCTTTACTTCTCAAAGTGTACCTTCTCTCCCTCAAAATGTCACCACGTATGAAAACAGCAAAGAAGAGCTCATAGCTGCGTTCCTCCATGTCCATCTCATCTCACTCACTAAGATGTATCCAACATACCAAGCACATGATAAATTCATCATGTGTATGTTTTTGAATCAATATTAATTTCAGGTCTTTCATGATGGCAAATCAATAGCAGCAACATTAAGAGGCTCCTTTGCATGTTGAGCACCTTGTCTCTGCCAGTGAATGGAGACGTGATGAGAGGTGAGAGAGCATCCATGGTGGTGCCAGCGGGGAGGCCCAAACTCACTCATTATCTCCCCTCAATTAGACCCTCTCGCTTCACCACCCTGGGCTTCTACAAAGCGTGTGTGTGTGTGTGTGTGTGTTTCTATTTGCCTTCACCCTGCTGAGTTCATCATACAGGCAACTGAGGAGTGTTTCCACTGAAAATATCTTTCACTGATCACTTAGACATAATTGGACAGGCCATCTCTGTGAGTGTGAGTGTGAGTGTGTGTGTGTGTGTGTGTGTGTGTGTGTGTGTGTGTGTGTGTGCTCAATGAATATTGATATGCTTTAAAGGGTTTGTTTGACAAATATACAGAGGACAGAGCTGAGGTTGCATGGAGTCGAGCAACACAGGTGTAAAAAAGTCTGGATTTAAAGGTTAATTCCAGTTACAACTTGGGTCTTATTTTTGCAGTTTTGCCCATCATGCCCTGTCACTAATAATATCACTGTACTCACCAAGTTTATTGACAAGACCTGGCAACTGTGGCTAAAAAGAAATGGGGCAAGAAACACAAAGTGTCAGATGACCATACATATTTTAAACATAACCCCATAACTTATTTTAAACAGCAAAAACATAAAACCATTACCCAAACTGTTTCTTTGGTGAGTAAACTGTTATCATGACCATGGATTGGCCATCAGGAATACAGGGAGATTTCCCGGTGGACGGGTCTATTTGTGTGGGCTGAATGGGCCGCACTCCAGTCAAAAGAGGTCACATGATTGGCCCACTTGTGTGTCTTTCATGTGAACACTGGCCATTCACATCCTTGATCTTTGACTAACCAGCCCACAGAGAGGAGAGAGATCACACGATTGACCCACTGTTTGTCTTTCATCTGAACACTGGCCAATCACATCCTAATATGGCCCACTTCCATCCTACCGTAGAGAGAGCATGCATGTAAGTCCCGCCCCCACCGGCGGCGAAAATAACTCCACAAAGTGCTGGTACCTAGTAGCCTGGGAAAACCCTGACGAACTTCCTGCAAATTTGAGATTTGCTCTGCAAGTCAGTCTGGCCAAGAGCCCATTCAAGCCCATTTCCAATTTTTCCAAATCGAGGCAACAATCACAACTGTTGAGGCAGGCTTTACACGATGACGATAGCACAGCGACGGCAAGCAGATTTTTGTTTACATTCAACATGAGAAAACACAAGATTTAAGCATGTCAAACGATTATTTTAGCATCCTTGTCTACCAGAGCGACAAGTTAAGCCTGGGTCACACAGGACGATTGTTGGCCGATTTTCCAATCCTGAGAGACTCCACACACGGCGATAAAAAATCACAGGTCTAACAGTTTTGGTCGTACAGTGTGTGGTGAGCAGCACACGGCAAAATCAACACATCACACACGAACCGATTTGACTCCCGAGCATTCCCAGGTCAGACGGGAAATCTCGCAAAATTCCTCAAGATCAAACGTGACTTCAGAGTAAACAATCATGGCGGACGAAGAGGATGCAGTGGCGATAGTTTGTAGTTTGTTTTTAACCGAAAAAAAACGTTATCACAGGTCGACGAGTTGGTCCTCCATCTCCGACGTCCACCGGACTTTCTGGTGCGCCATGCCGCCGGCTGTTTTGATTTTGTTTCCCGGTGCTTTCCTCGCCGCCTCGTCACCTCGCTTTCTGATTGGCTACACGCCACAGTCCACAGGCTGCGTGCTCGTTTGTCCCCGGGGGACACCACACACGAGGAGAAATCGGGCCAAAAAAATCCAACATGTTGGATATCCCCGATTTGAGATCGGAGCGGTCCCGACGTCCTTCCGAGCAGACGAGAGCAGTCTTAACACACCACACACGGCAGGAATATCTGATCAGATTATTTTACGATAATCGGAGCATCCTTAAGATTGTCGGAGGGGTGAATCTGGGCTAAAATCGGCCTAATTATCCTGCCGTGTGAACCAGGCTTTAGCTGTTAGTAAGCTAATGTTAGTTATGTATTAGCAAGCTATTTGCAAATGTAGTACTATAACTTTCTGATTTATCAACAATCCACAATAATACAAGTTGCATACAGCTTTAGCTTAATTTACAGACTTGTGACTTGTTTACTATACAAAACACCCAGGCTTTACCCTCAACCTTTAGCTAGCCACCTTGCCATCAGGAGCCAGGCAGCCTTTTTTACTCAGTGAGTACATTATACTATCTTACAACTCAGCTAAGTGACATTAAGCCCTGGTATGCAGGGTTTAAAATTAACTTTTTGTCTACCAGCCAAATACTAGTGAATGTTAAAATTTTACTTATTTTTGGCTGGTGAATCAAGCAAATCTACCAGCCACTTACATATTTTACCAGCATTTGGCTGGTAAATAGTGCTTATGTTGAACCCTGCTGGTATGTGTTGAAGGGAAATGCAAGGACTGTTGTTGTCCGGCCGATTGTGGTGGCCTGGTCTTGTTGTCAAAAGTCCAAGGCTGATTTTTTACCCCAGTCCTGCCCTGATTATGACATAAATGGGGGACCAAAGCTTTTTATCCTAGAAAGATAAAGGGTAATTCCTGCTCTGTCACAGATACACACAGACATGTTGACCAGTTAACTCTCTATCATGTCTCGCTTTCCCTCTCACACTCTTACCTGTGACTTCTCCACATCTCTTTATTTTATAAGTGTTTCCTTCACCCACTGTTTGAAAATCCCGATTTACATAAATGTAAAACACGTTTGAAGTTTTTATCTTTTTTTGTTGGACTAGGTGGTGATGGTTACACAAAAAAACGCTAGCGCCAAGCTTTTTTTAGCTAAGTCTCACTGTTGCTTTCCTTACCTACAGTTAACAATACTGGCACATTCATTTAGAACCACAAACTAACTCCAGTATCATATCTGTCAGGTTATATGGTCTGGTTACTAAACGTTAATTCACATCTTCTAGCCAATCAGATGTTTTTGAATTTAGTTTGAAGTCTAAGATTGTAAAATGAAGAAAGACTGTTCCTGTACAGTTTATATAACATGCTTGAATTCAGACAGCTGTGTTGTGAGACATTGTAGGCCATATTCTCTGCCTGTGCAGACTGTGCATGTGTGGTTTGGGGCTGTAATGTATCCCAGCAGCCCTGTGGTTCAATCGTTAGGCTGAGTGAGAGAGAGAGTGTGTGTGTGTGTGTGTGTGTGTGTGTGTGTGTGTGTGTCACAGCAGAGGGACTCCAATCCAACATTTATGAGGCCTGTGTGTAGGTCTCTGGCCTCTTGTAGTCCCGAAGCACAAGTTATAACACAGATGGAGTCTCTCTCTCTCTCACACACACACTCACACACACACACACACACACACACACACACACACACACACACACACACTGCTGTTCGTACTCTTGACAGCACATTACAAGGCATGCATTAGTCAGATGCAACAGTCACATGAGCAAACAAACAGATACAGACAAAATGCCAAGGACAGTGAGCTGAGCTCTAATGAAGTATGAAAGTTAAGTCTCTAAGTGTGTGTCTACAGACAGAGAAATACATGAGTCAAGGTCAAGACAGAAATGGAGAGAGAGAGAGAGAGAGAGAGAGAGAGAGAGAGAGAGAGAGAGAGAGAAGGCAATGAATAAAAAGTGAGAAGTTGCAGTGTATATGATATGTGATGAGCAAAGTGAGGAGGAGCTGCAGAAGTTTTCTCTCTCCATCAGTAGCCCGGTTCCTGGTCCCTCGGTGCGGCTTCCTACCCCCCAGAGGGCCTGTTGTTTAGGGTTGCAGAGCCACCAAGGCCTTGATGAATTTCTCCCCGTCAACAAATTAAGAACTGCTATTGTTGCTGTGACAACAAGGCATCCCGGTCGCCGTGGGGAGCACCATGGAGACCAGTGACAGAACTCCAGAATTCTCCTAATCATCCCCAGCTGTCAGGAAGCACCTGGCCTGACACCTCTGCTTAAAACCTGTCTCCCAGGCATAAGATAATTACAAGTGCCAGCAGAGAAAGAGAGAGAAGGCAGGGAGAAGGAGAGCAAGTGAGAGAGAAGGGAAAGAGAGAATTCTTTCTTATAAGTGGCTGTGTGAGGAACGGAGTGCAGGAGCTTTTTTAGACAAGTTGCCATTGAAGTAGAGGAAGTGTTCAAAGGCAGAAGTGGAGTTGAGTGTGGGGAGGTGTCTGGGGTGTCTCCCCTCTTCCCTATAGAGAAGGCCTGGGAGGGGGTCCCTAGATAGCGCTGTGGGGGACAGGTGAGGGACGCAGCTGTCACTGGGCCCACATCCACACACATTTAGAAGACAGAGACTGTTTGACTGGTCCAGTACAAATGCTCCATGGATTGCACCACATTTGGGGGGTTACAGTTTGTGGAGTATCCTCTTTTTTTTCTTTATTATTTCAGAAAAGTTACACTAAAGTTCTGAAAGCTCTGGTCTGCCGTGTCTGTGTATAGTTGCAGGGGTAAATAGAGTAATGGTTTGGAGAAAGTGTGCACAGAGCTTACAAAACAAAAACCTCACTGCTGACATACCAAACTGCCTCTCTGTTTCTGACAAAAGAAAAACACACAGGGCTCATGTCACAACAGGCCTCTCTATAACCAGCCTGATTGCCAAGTTAGAAAACACTTGCCAAATCAAATGTACTGAGCTGTTGAGGAGGAGCAACACACACACACACACACACACACACACACACACACACACACACACACACACACACTTACGTTTCATTACAACCTCTCATTTCTCTAGCAGTGGGGCCTTCCTTCAGAATAACACTCCTGTCATGCAGCCACAGGGGGCTAAATTATTCAAATACTCTAATTCTTCCCTTTTTCCTCCCACCCTCCCTCTCTCACTTTCCAGCACTCTGCCACTCATAATTTGTCTTTTCATTGTTGCCAATTTAGAGGCAATCCCTCCCATTAATGATGCCAACTGTTCTAAATGGTGTGGCTGAGAGAACGAAGGAGGAGGGGAAGATGTCAGCGAGAGGGAAGAGGTGCACGTGTGGCAAAGACAATGCTCCGATTTTACAAGCTGCTGTGCAGATATAAATGGATGATATACTGACTTTCACCCCCTCTCCCTCTCCTGCCCTCCCACACGCTCTGATTGTTAAACAGGCTTTGTTTTATTAACTGTTTAAATGTACATATGTGGCTTTATTTGCCTGTCACTAGTAAGCATATTTTGGGAGATTAAGAAATATATCTACATCTGTTTCCTGTGCAGGGTCTACTCGGATGCATAAAACTCTGGAATATATTTTCACCACGAATCAATTAGATCATATACTTTTATGGTTGTGCCTTTGTATTGGCAAGTGGCGAGCTATCTAAAAAACACTTTCTTTTTGTATTGACTGAATGAAAAGTACAATAAAACTGAATACATCAGCGAGGACAGTGATGATACAGCAAAATGGCACTTAGAATACTGTTATTGTCCTTTTATGTGTTCTCCTGAGAGCAGCTATACCTAGAGAAATATATAGAAAATCACATTCAAATCATGAATATTTGAAGTTGAGAAATAATTTATTCACATGCATCAATCCGTGTTATGAACGGAGAAACAATGTCAATATTTCATTTCTGAGAAATGATGCAAAGACTCGGACTCTGCCTTGTATTGAAGCTGAATCTGCATGTTTATAATATGGATATTGTTCTTAAACTGATGAATAAAAATACAAAGCGAGCTGCATTGCCTTGCAATTTCAACTCCTTTATCTTTGGAGGAGAAACACAGGACTGAGCTGCTATACTTGGAAGTAATTAAGAGGATATTCCCACCTCTTTTAAGCAGGTTTGATGTGACTTACTTAAACATACTGGACCCTCTGACCTTGTCTAAATAAATAAATAAAAAATTATAGTAAATAAATAACTTGTTGACTGAAAGATGCTAGATCAATGTCAGGGCGTAATGATTTTTTTCCTAGACATACTTGTGTTCAAAATGAATCTGTAAAACATGTTTCCTATGAAGTTCTTTATTATTGCAAACACCACAAACTCATTTTCAGTTTGCTTCACACATATAACAGATGCCATTTCCAAATGTACTACTTTTATTTCCACGTTATAGATTGTGTTTAATGTTTTAACTGAATAGAACCATTCAAATAACACAGTTGATTATGTTCAGACCTTATCAGAAGCACTCACAATCACAGGCAAATGGGGAGTGAAGATGTAGACACAGAAAGACACATGGGGAAGGAGAGAGGGAGCAAAATAAATATTGATTGGTATGAGAAAGAAGGGCGAGAGACAGAGAGAGTGAGTGAGAGAGGCTTGGTTAAGCTGTGTGATGGAACTGCGCTGCTATCTTAAATGAGGAATCCCATATGAAGGTCTGGATTAACCAAATTTAATCCCTCATCAAACAGACAATAACAGTGCAGCCTAATCCCCCCAATTCTCAGATTAGCAGCGCTCCTGCTCTCGTCTTGGCAGCGCAGTAGGGGCCGGTGCCGGCCCATTGAGCTCTCCTCCACAATGACCTCTGGATGAGAACGGGCTTACGAGCCGCAAGCCTGAGCTTCATCACAGCAGCTGCTAGTCAACAAAGTTTCACAGAATGAACAGTTATATGAGACATTCACAGGGCATGGGACGGTGGTAAAGAGGGCATTTGTAAAGTTAAAAACAAATGTTCTCCAAGTGTCTCTAAGATATTTAAAAATGAAAAAATACAGTAGTATGTGATTAGCAGGAAATTAAAGAAAGAAAGGGGTTTCAGTGCACTTGACTTTGAAGACCTTGATTGTACTACAAAACCTGTAATTAGAGGTTGAGATACGGGGATGTAATTACCTCTAAGAGTGAGTACCCTGGAGTAAACAAATATGTTCATCAAGCAAATAAAGGATTAACGTGTATATGCTCACTTCGCTCCTTAACCCATCTGATTCATCTGGGAAATGCAAAGCACAACATAAGGCGAGAGGGTGAGAGAGACGGAGAGAAACAGAGAAGACAAGAACAGAGAGAACGGGCCAAAACTGCTGACACCCGCTCTTCTGAGCCGGCTGGATGAGACGTTTCCTTAGATAAAACATAAATAGGCAAATGCTCATTGGGAATATGTGTTTAACTAAGAAACATTTCTTCATGTTTTTCTTTACTTTTACTTTGAAATTTGTAAAATATTACTCTAGAACAATTTGGTCCCAAGCTCCTTGAAATTTCAAATATTTCTTGATGATTTAGTTTCTGTGTTACGGCCTCACAAAAGTTGACCACATTTAAAGCTTCATGAGGGAATGCACCCACAGAGGCAGGACTCACCTCAAGGTCTTGTTAAATAGTTTGTTTTTGCTGATGGAGTCATGCACCACAAGTTTGGGCATATAGCTGAAATTTTGATTTAAACCTCTGTTGACTATCTCCTGCTGAGCTTTAATTTCTCTCTTAATTAAGGTAATTGTGATTGAAGAGTGGCCTGTTTTAGTGTAGCCTTGAGGCAGAAAAGGTTGTGTTTTTGCAGAGCTAGTTGGGCTGTACTCAAACCTAAGACCCTCCAGGCACCAGGAGACAGTGTATGTGATGTCTGCTGACCTGTGGAGACCCTGCATGTTTAGGTAAAGATGTACAGAGACACACTGAGACATCTGTGTTGACATACCAGCGCACCTGAATGTTAGAGGTGAAGATGGGACTTGACAGAGCGCCTAAAAGCTTTTTTTAGAGACTTGCATGTAAAAACACAGACATGAAGGACTGTGGACTTTGTAGGGACGAGGCCAAACATCATGCACCCTGAAGTACATATTCGGCATAATGTGGCCTTCAAAGGGAGGACTGTTTACAGTTTTTCTTGATTGCTTTGACCTGCTTAACGAAACTGGGATCCACTCGGTTTTCATCATCACTGTCTCAGCAGAGCAGAAGACACCGCTTGCAAATGTGTTAACCCTTTCTCATTGGATTGACACATTTTCCCCACCCTTTTGCAGAACAGTTAACACGGATGTCATTCAAGCAGTCCAAACTCCATTGTTTTAGCTATGGTAACCAAACAGAAACCATCTGTTCCTCACTATTAGAAACTACCTATATCAGTATGAAATCACTGAAGCACCTGTTTGACACTCCTTCACACAAATTTTCAATCAGTCTGCAGACCTTAAAGGTGCAGCGTCTGTGTTGTTCTTTGCCAACATGGATGGAAGAGGTCAAAGGCAGATGAGAGTGAGGGGAAGAGGTAGAGGGGTCCAAGAAAGAGGAGTCCGAGTGCGAGGTGGAGGTATAGTTGGAAGGGCTCAGGTTGCTGATGAAATTTTGGCAACTGTTATTGATCACGTTATTAATCATGGCCATGTGGCCCCATCATCAAGACAGAAGAGACTCAGTATCAATAGTGGCTATTTCTTATACTCTACAGTAATAGATGTTTATACTTTACTGTAAGATATTTTATTTTTATGTTCTTAATTTCTTATACTCTAATATATTTTATTTTGGTTTACATGTATTTTGTGTTATATTTACAGTATTTCAGTTTTCAGCCACAGTTTGAAAATAAGAATCAATGGAATCAATAAAATGTGCATCAAAGCATTTCTGATTCTGGATCCAATTCTTTGCAAGAAGGCAAATTTGACAACAAATGGCACTGGCATGAAAGCTGAGTAGAGTAATAGGCTACAGTGACAAGCAATGGTGCACCGATTCCCACTGAGTGCTGTATTTTGTATTTTGTTGTCCACTGTGTAATGGTTGATTGGAAGAGCTCATACACGTGTTTGCAAGTTGTGTTGTTTGAAGGCAAAATTAGCTTTTGTTGCATATTTTAAATGTTTTGGCACGGTTAGAGCCTTTTGCAAACAAAATGTGTCATTTTGCCCATGAGTGCCACTGTTTCGGCCTGTGTGTTAACTGTTTTGAAAAATGTGGAGTTTGAATTGACTGCTGCATCAAAGCAATCAAGAAAAACTGTAAATTAAATCACTATTGCCATATAGCGAAGCATATTACAGTTTTTGCCGATTTCTTACACACCGAAATCAAAAGTATTACACAATTATCAAAACCCTTACACTCAAGGAGCAAAACATTGGCCCAGATGTGCACCACTATAAGCACAATGCCAGCCTCACACGCAAAACAATACACACAGTGATTTGCAAAACACTAAACACACTTGTATACATTAGACACAGAAGTATATCAATATCATGATGTCACCTCCTTGCAATTCCAAAGCACTGACTGTCAAATGACCACACCTGTGAGCCAATCTGTGAAACACAGCCATCAGGTGTGCAAACACATGATTGCTTAATTGTAGACATACCAATCAGGTTTAAGCACTATAAAAATGCAGCAGGTAAGTCTAATATTTTCTGTACTGTATTTTCAGTTTTTTTCAGATCTTTTTTTTTTTTTTTTTTTTTAATTGTAACCTGTACTGGATACAGTATTTTTAGTGTGTCTGTTGTTTGCTGAGCTAACAGTGTTATGCACACTGTAGTAGCATGAAAACTGGGACATGTTTTGTTGTGATTCTCCATGTTGACATGTTGACTGATTTGGGTATGTGGAGAGAAATGAATTATATTTTCCTCAGTCTGCAGCATTGGTCTTGTGTAGAGTTTGGTGAACTTATTGTATATTTCCACTTTCTCCGTGTACTTCATTTACTCTAATCACTGAGAAGTAGAATTGCTAAAAGTGTTTTAGGTTAGCAGCAGCAGTGTGTATCTGGTTTAAAAAGAATGAAGTCATATGAAACGTGTGTGTGTTTCATATGGTAACAAAATATGGTGTTTAATTTTGCAGAGGGTCTGAGGTGTTCTGCTAATTGTGTGTGTGGTTGTGCTAATTGTGTGTAGTGTTTTGAAAAACTGGTCCCTGTTTTCAAAATAGTGCTTAAGCAATCGGAAAAAAAAAACTGTAATGTCTTGTGCTTTTACTGCACTCCCTTGTTTGTGTTACATTGGCAGAAACAGGAATTCCCCCAGAACAAAACTCAGGCCCTATTTATATTTTATTTCAGGCTCAGGAAACTTCCTATAGAGAACCATAAAACTACCTCTAATGTAAAGTGCACTGCAGTGTGTGCATGTCTATACTGTATGCCCTAGTTTTCATGATCATAGTTTATTTTATTTACCTTGCATACTTTTGTGTGTTTGTAGCATTTTCTGCCAGTAATATTCAATGTTATTATTAGTTCTAAGCAGTTGTGCTAGTAGCAGTAATAACTATGGTTATACTATGCTTCCGTAAGTGTGTGTGTGTGTGTGTGTGTGTGTGTGTGTGTGTGTGCGTGTGTGTTTGTGTGTGTCTTTGTGCGTTCTTTGGAGCAGGACCAGCGCAGCAGGTTAGTTATGGTGCTCAGGCGGGCTAATGTTGTACTGCTGCCAAAACAGTAAAGCAGCCCCCACTGATATCAGTTATTAATATTTAACTGTCCACTATTAAAGTTTAAGGCGGTTGAGATGGAGCTGGGGGGAAAAGAGGCTACATCATGACCACTGGCCGTGCAGCACTGTAAACACGTTCACTAAAGCTCCTGACAGTGTTACAGTGTGGATTTAGGGAGCAGGAGGCAACAGTGCATAAGGCTACAGTTGTTCTGTGTGTAGACATACATGTGAGCAGAAGACACTGAATCTGATTAATGCATTTATTTCTGCGTGAATATGATTTTGTTATTGTCTTATTGATTTTAAGCATTGTTGGGAACCAGTGACCAACATGTACAGTGACCAACAATATGCAGATGTTTTGTAACACAAATGAATAGATGTGGTGTGCAAAGGCCATGTTTTGAGGCTGCATTTCTCAGCTGTTGATTGCCACATTTACTGTCCTCAGTCATCAGGGTGCAGTGAAAAGTCTTGTGTAATTTCCCTTGTCATAAAACTCCTATACATTTACTTTTATTTGTTGCTGTAAACCTGCACTAGAAAACAAATAAAAACGCCATATGGTTTATTGTGTTTTACACTCAATACACACTTATAAATGCATGGCTTAATATGGAAACATATCTGAAAATATAACAAGGTTTTTGCCTCGAGTGTGCCACCACATTCTGAATCATACTCAGCAGAAACATATCTCTCAAAATTGTGTTTTGAGTACTTTAAAAGGCATTTCTCTGATTTCTCCTTTAAATTCAATTTGCAGAATCAATTTAGTACACTGTACTATAAAGCAGTGAGAAAACATTCTTGTAAAACTTGTTACCTTTATCATTACACGCTGTTTTCAGTGTTTCTTTTCCTCCAAACAGCCTGGAGCATGACCTCCCCCTGACGTTTTGAGGTAAACAAGTCAAACCAAGGTTAAAACAGGAAGAAATGCAGTGTGAGATTCAGCGATGTTCCAACTCGCTCATGAAGAGGTTCTATAAAAGAATAGGCTGGCTGGCTAAAAGTGAGCATGAAAAATACCCCACCTCCACGTTGACCCATATCATCCATTATGTGAGGTGATTATGAGAATAGAACTGCCTTATGGGTAGCCACAGTTCCAGGAAACAATAGCTCACTGTCAGGCTGTGTTTTAACTGTAGGATGACCAGCTTTATTACGGTCTGATTATTGAAGCCTCACTGAAGTCTCACCAGCCATCACTATTCTGGTTGCTTCACTGAACTGCTGGATCAGTCAATGATCTGCTTCAATTCATATTCAGATAAATGAACCAACAATTGTACCACACACAGGCCTTGTCAAAGAGGTCACAACCACAAAGAGAGCACAGCTGACAAGGTGTGTAATAGATATGGCCTGCACATGATACTGGATCATACACCCACTCCTTCCTCTCTTATATAAATAAAAAAAAGGGCTTGAAATAAAAGGTGTGTCTTTTCCTAAACTGCTTTATGTCACTGTGCTTCTCATACATAATGTATTCATGCAAATGACAATGTTCTGCCTTCAGAAATAACAAGAGAACCTAAATCTTTGCCAAAATTAGTCTTTTAATGAAATTTCCATGAATGCAAATGCAAAAGGTCTGAGCGTAATTCTGCCCAGGAATTAAACTTAGTTGGCCTGGTTTATCTTAATAGCTGATCTCAGCCCAGTGGGGCTGGTATTAAGTCTGTCGGTCGCAGCACAGCACTCAACGCAATCACAGCTTTGCCTTCTCTAGCGTGGCTTACTCCAGTGACCAGCACAGAATTAACATGTGCATGTGCATGCACTCACACATACACATACACACACATGTACACCTGCACACACACAATCCCACACACACGCCTCAGTGCATTCCAATAAGATGTTTCTCCATTGATATTATGCATGTAATTATACCGAGTTGATTATTTAGGCTGATTCGTCTGTGGATTCCCTCCTAAATGTCTAAATATACAATATTGTTCAGCATGTGACATTCAATGCACATTTCATAGCAGTATTTATTATTGAATAAGTCGCAAACTTGTTAATAAATGTTTTAAGTGGCAAATCTAGGTGAAAACTAGTATTTAGTGGATTTTATGTCTTTATTTTGTATTATAAAAACTTATAAACTTATAAAAGAATTACCAGACAATAAAGGTTATGAAGTTCATAATTAACGTAGAACTGTATTTATGCCTTATAGTATTGCTGTAATAATGAGGTGTGTGTGTGTGTGTGTGTGTGTGTGTGTGTGTGTGTGTGTGTGTGTAAAGCACTCTCTCCATTACCTGACATATCACCTGACAGAAGCGGGGTCAGACAGCACTTCATTATGAAGCCATTTGGATTAGAACAGATTAGGACATTATATATATATATATATATATATATATATATATATATATATATATGTACAAGAGACTAATGCTTCACTAATTAACACCTCATTATATCAAGAGCACAGCTTGTGGTCTATGATGGTGCACGTGTGCATACTGTATGTGTGCATACTGTATGTGCATGTACACATATATGTGGTAAATCCATCTCCAGCGCAGCATCCTAACAGTTTGTCCTTGACTGTTGTTCACAAATATCATCGTTCACTGTGTCTCTCCCTCTGGTCAAATGGAGAGGGTCTGTGTGCTGAACTGAAGTGTCACAATTGTTCCCCTTACAGGACCATTGTGTATTTGGTATATAGCTTCCAGTGTTGAAGAGAAATCACTGGTCCCTTCACTCTTTCCCAGCACAAAGTGACTTGGAGTAACTGCCAGTGATAACTAGTAATTACATCCATTTAAAATGTGCATTATTTTACCCCTGCATTGAATAAACTAGTGAGGCAGAAAATTGTCCAGTTTTATCCTTTCCCTTATAAACACACATTTTCGAAAGGCAGCACTTATTTTTGACAGGTTTTATCCTTGAGTGAGGCTAAACATTCTCAAGGAGTTTCCATGTTAATTGTCACAGTGACAGACGGACGGAGGGAGCCAGACAGACAGCGGGACAGATGCACACTCACAGTCATAGCAAAGTACCCCATGTTAAAATTAATCTCTCCAGTTCACTGCAGTGACGCTTACCCTGAACCATTGAACTTTGATAGAGGATTCATCTTTTGAAACTAGAATAAGGCATTTCGCCAAAAAAAATATTATTTTCACTATTCCACAAAGAGGACATGATTTCCTGGGTGGAAATACATTTGAATAGACACGTGCTGTCTATTCACTGAGGGAACTTTCTCTTAATACCAGTCTGGCTCTGTCCCTGTATGTGTGAACTCATTGTATGCATGTGGCACAAAGAGTGATAGGAGTCTTTAAAAAAGAGCGAAGCTCTCCACAGATTAGACTCCATTAGCATTTAAGGTACTGTCATAAATTCCTCCGAAAGTGGAGGGAAGAGGCAGGACAAATGAAGTAGGATTAATAGGGGCCCGAGCCTGACCGATAGTGGGGATTGGGAGGCAGGGTCACCTTGGAATAGAGGGGCAGGGTGGCAAATGTGAAGACTAGTAGAGGTAACGGTAAGATGGACTTAGACATACAAGACAGACATATAAAATACAGTATTTTACATTTGTCTGTTGATAAAAGAACAATGAGCATGAAAGGTAAAAGGTGAGAGAAGACGATATGAGCTTAGAGCATACAGGAACAGAAACAGAGTTGGTTAGGTCTGTGGCCTTCCCTGCAGCCAACCTCCAGACAGGTAATGAGGTCAACGTACGGAGACAGATAGCTACTGTGTGTGTGAAGGGGTAGGTGGTCGTGCACTTGTGTAAATCACACCTTTCTGCTCAATACTTTCTTATTTAAAACATTTTCTTTCTTTTTTTATGTACAAGTTTATTTGACAGGGACCACATATAATAAACATAAACGCTAAAAGCTGATTTTCATCCCTGATCCCCGGGCAAGTGAACAACAATATAAACAGCATATACATACATTACATACAACAAGTAAATACTGTTCCCCTAGTACATAGTCACAGGATGCATATGGTATTCACAGAACAGTTGTGCTTGTTCATAATAGTAAATAACAGTTCATGAAATTAAAATAAATGATTGCATTCTTGATTCTCCTTTAACATATAACATTTTTTCATTATATATACTTTCAGTAACGCATGTGTTCTCAAGCACCTACAACACATTTCATTTCAAAATATAGTTAATCTGTGTAAGGCTGTAACCTGATTTGTATACAAATCTGCAATAGTTTTTCTTTATATGATGAGGAGATTAACTTACTGAAAATGATAAAAACCTACATTCTTCTCCTATTATCTTACGTCTGCATTATAGATGTAGGTTAGAGAAAGAAACCCTACATATTTCAACATTTAAATGTGGTTTCTGATTTTCTTGTACTAAATGAGTTGTTATGTGTACTTTTAATATGCATGATTAAAAAACGTAATGGTTAAATAGTTAATGGTATAAAACACATTGGCAACACTGTAAGAAATGACAAGTTCAGTGACATGTTCAATTTGGACAAAAGATCTAAGGGTTGACAGTCAAACCCTAGCATGTCTTCTGATGATTTTTGTATAAGACAGTAAGTTAGACCTAGTTGGGAAACGTTGGTTAAAATTAGCTATAAACATAAATACTAAACACTTTTAAATGCTGCCTAGTTTTAAGGAAAAGTGGAATGTTATGTTGGATACTTTTTTCAAGTCAAGCCAAGACTTTCCTAAAGCTATTATTTCTCAAATAAATTGTGAAATGTGTTAACTAAACTTAAACCTTCAATAACTGTTTTATTTGCCACTTGGGAACAGCAAAAACAAGCTGTAAAAAATGACAAATTATCACCTTTTAAGTTAATATGGTGATTAGCAAATTATTATTAGCTAACAGTGGCCTATTTACACATCCAGCAGGCACAAAGCAATATTAGCATTCAGTTGGAGTCGTGTTTCTGGCCACCTGGTGAATGTAAGTCCAATATTCAGCCCCTTTCAGCTCTGTTTTTGGTCTCTACCAACACCTGAAGGAGTAGCTAGTTGCTAACATTGTCAGTCTGCTGTTTGGTGCTGGCCAAATGTGGGTTTTAAGATGTGTTTCACTGTAGACAGCTGCCTGCTGCAGCTAAAAAAGATACTGATGAGAGCGGTGAGATTGAATCAAAACAGTAAAGTTGCATGTGGTAAAAACCAAAACAATGAGCTAAAAGACACCAAAATGCTCACTAGCATTAGAGCTGAGGGGAACAGCAGCGTCAGGTGATAATTGACTCTGGGTTTGTCACTACAAGTGATACCTGTTGTGTTTTCAGACAAATATGCACTTTGATAATGTGGACAGGCTCGTCTCCCAACATAACATTTTTCACAAACAAGTAGTTCATCCAGTCATCCATTGTTAATATAAAAATATTGATTATTGTTGCTTTAAAGCAAAGTTAACTTTGATGATTTTGAGGGTTTTAATTATACCTAAAAAGAAATTAAAGATATTTTTAATACTTATACATTCTGCATTTCTCTATTTTCTTCTGTTTTTGTTAAACAAAAAATTCCTGGCTGCCTGAAAGAGCTGAAGTAAAAAGCGAAGTGATGTACAGTATTGATTCGACAAACTGGTTAACTCTATTATTGTGTGCCAATCAGTTTTTTAAGACAAAGGGAAGGGCAGTAAAAGAAAATTATTTTTTGGGCTGCACCTGAAACCACAGTTTGACTGCATGCTGAATCACTGACTTGCAGCAGACTTGTAACAAAGTTTCTCCCTCCTCCGATCTGCAGTTTGAATTGACTTTCAGCCAGCCAAGGAGGTGAGGGTGAATGTCTGCCTTTATGCAGCTTAACTCCCAACCCTTACAGTAGCAGGGACAAGGTGACTTACAGGTAATCTATAAGAATAAGGAGCCAGGCAGGCGCCCTGGGCTTTTATTAGATCTCCGATACTCATGGCCCCAACCCCAGTCCAAGTCTCAGCCCCAGATTGGCACTCGCTGGCTCCACCTAGAGAAGGGCTACGTCGCAAATTACTCCAGACAGCCACTATGACATCCACCTAAAAACCACCTTTCCTTTAACAGGGGGTTCGGGGTGGTGGAGGATAGAAGATGTCAGTGTCTCCTCGCATTCAACCGTGGAGGAAGTGAGAGAGAGCGAAAGGGGCAGAGAAAGAGTAGAAGGATCTATCCGTCAGAGCTTAAGGAGTTTTCTAACAGTACATTGACCTTGAGTGCTTGCCATTGATTTCCAGTAACGCCTCCCAAACAGCGTTGCGTACCCCGCCTAGCACTGCGGGACCCTGATTGGGAACAGATTTCCCAAATTCCGATAGCGTGCCACCTGCCCAGGATGATGGATAGTCCTCCTGTATCCCATCAATCCTCACCTGCTGCCGAGGAGGTGACACCTGGGCCAGATTTATCATCATATACGACAACAAGCAAGGTAGCCAATCAGAGAGAGCATACTAAACTGAGGCCCCTCCCCCCTGGAGGGCTCCATTATGTTTGGAAACAGATTTATTCCTGCAATATGACAAGAGGAGGGGAGACGAGGAGGGAGAGGAAGAAGATAGAAGGAAAGGGCAGAGAGAGATGATAAACAGAGGGTTAAACTGAATGATGCTTTCAAGGGGTACCACAGTTCAAGTTGGAGGAATCACAATCACAGAGGCATATTAAAAAGAGAATGGTCAAAACCGAAGCAGCAGAAGCCAAGATGTCCTGCCTTTTAGTGAATGATTTGCAAATACATTCAGGGAAACATTTTGTAACTCACCAGATACGTTAATGATGATAAATATAATCTGGACGGCATTACGTTCCTTTCAAATATACAGTGTATTTACTGTTGCAAAGAGACAGGGTTGTTGTGTTGACATTGTCAAGGTATTTTGTCAAACTTTAGAAACTGTTTTCACAAGCTGTGTAGTGCTCGACGAGGAAACTTCTTGTGTAAAATCAGTGGATTGCCCCTGTAAAGATTTATTGAGCAGATTGTAAACTGTATTTGGAAGTGTTTTTCCATGATTGCGTAATAGAAACAAAAGTTGTAAAAGTATGTTAAGACTTTCAGGAAGTTTCACTGACAGATTTAAAACTAGTCTTTACATATATGTTTATCATGTTTTTGTCAGTATCACTAAGTCAATGTGTTCGTATTATTCACGATATGCAGCCTATCACATGATGAATTGATCTAATTCCATCTCTCAGAAATGATCGTGGAAGCAGAAGAGCTGATCACAGGACCATGAATGCGCTAATCTAATTAATATCCTCCTGTTCCTGCCACTGATTTTACGACTAGTTTAAAACCTTCTGCTGCTTTTACGGCTATTAGAAGCCAAGTGTGAGCTATCTTCTACTTCTCTCTATTTTCTCTCTCCACCAGCAGTTGGACACCCTAAAAATAAAGAGCCTCTAGGGACCATAGGGTTCAACAGACTCAGAGGCCAACTACCTCTAGATCATTGCGACAAATGTCTAAAAAACTATTCAGAATGGACCTGACAGTTGTGATAATGGTCTTGTATTGCTAGGTGTTTTTCTTTCTACAATTAACCTACCATCCCTCTTCTCACAAAACCCTTTCCCTGCCCTCTTCCGCTCTACAACCCTCCTCCTTTCCCTCCCTTTCACTTGGCAGAGCTACAGCAGTTTCTCCAAGGCTCACCAGGCACAGTGCTTTAGCCCTGTGTAATCCTGCCAACCCTATTTCATTAGCCACGCGGACTAAAGAGCTTAACGACACAGCCCCATCGCAGTAGAGGGAGAGAGGGAGAGAGAAAAAAGACACAACACAAATTCCTCAGAATACATGGCTGCTCAGCCAGTATTTACGCTTTCTCCCTCTCTCTCTCTCTCTCTCTCTCTCTCTCTCTCTCTCTCTCTCTCTCTCTCTCTCTCTCTCTCTCTCTTTCTCTCCACGCGTCGTGCCATACCTCTCCCTCAGCCTCTCCATCTCCATCTTGCAAAGGAGCCCAGAATGGATTAGAGATGGCATCAATGGGATGAGACGTATTACCAATCGATTTTGAGGGAGCGTGGCATTGTTCTTCTGAGTGGAAAACTTTGGATCTGGCCAATGTGCCAATGCCAAATGCAACTGATTGTGAGATGAAGTTGTGCGGAGGAGAGACTCTCACTCTCTGTCTCTGTTGCTCTCTCCTGTCTCATTTCATCCAAAACTACTGCTTGCGTTTAATCACTTAAGTCATTGAGGACTGTTTTGTGGTTCATCTGTATTGTCTTGGAGAAACATGTCGGGTTTAAGAGGCTGTAAAGTAGCTTTGTACTGATCTCGGGAGAAAGGAGGATAAACAAGCAGATTGGGGAGAAACCTGATCAGTGTTAATGGTGATGGTTTAGGATTTCGTCTTTCACTGATGCCTTCTTCCTGACAGCCAAAAACACCATTCGACAGCTACTGAAAAAGAAAGACAGGAGTTACAGACTAGCCATGCCTATAGTTTCCATTTCTCCACTATAGCCTGATGAAAAAAAGACAATGTACTTCTGTGCTGACAGATAATACATAAACTTTATAACACATAAACACTTGTATAATCATGATTCTATCCTCCTGCCTGGGGTTGATTGTGCTGAAATGGCAGGTTCTGAACCAGACGCTGTTGATCATTTACTTGATATTAGTGGCAGATTGGTGAGAGTGACAAGGGCCTTGGATGAGGAGCCCAAGGATGTAGGGGGGCCTGACTGGGGTCGGGGCAGGTTGTCAGCTAAGGGCACAAGGTGTGGGGGAAAGGGGCAGACACTGCTGCCATATTTCTTCATGAGGGAGACAGTGACAGAGGAGCGACAAAACGAATGGCCTGTCAAAAGAAATGAGAACGAATAGTTCCTGTGTTCCATGGAAAGAGGACCCATCAAGCATCAAGGGGCGGTTCCTTTGGAGGCAGATACCAGGACCAAGTCTGCAGCTAGCATGGCTGCTAACTACTGTGAATCCTAAGTCTCTGTAGAGGCTGACAGAATAGTGATGATCACTGCTAATAATGGAGGTAGTAGAAAAGCATTAAAAATGCACCAACATAAAAAGTTTGTACAGGACATTGACAGATGTATAAGCTTTAATGCGTAACATCTTTATATTAATGAACGTCCACTACATTCAAGCTATTGCCAAATGAGTTGCTACAAAGCTAATTACAGTAAGGCTAAATCCCATTTCTCTATCTTACCCCTACCCCTTAGTTTACCCCTAGCCCTTGGCCCTCTAAAACAAGGGGTAAGGGGTAGGGGTGAAAACATACCCCTATGAAATGAGATGCCTCTTGGTTACATCATCATACATGCTTAGGTCTGTTTGCAATAAATATTTGTATACACACTGCATGGTGTATTGTATATCTGTTTCAGTTATCACTGTTTTGAATGTCATTGATGTTCAGAAACACTTTCTTTGTTAACAAAAAGCTGTCTTTATTGCCCAATAAAGTAAACATTATCACAACTATTAGAACCATAACTTACATGTCACACAAAAGGCACTCAAATGTATAAAACTAAAAAAAGACACACAAGACCACAAACAAACAAAAAACTACAGCTATTCTGAAATTCCAGACCCCAGTCTGATGCCTGTTGGCCAGTAACCTTTCCCTCCATACCCCATTTCTTTCATTAGTGTCCTGTATCATCAACAACAACAATGTACAGGTGCATGAACAGGAATGAATTACACATGTTTACAATAATACAGTACCAATACAATAATGAGTGGCTACAACATGAACGCAGAAACTTCTGCTCGTTTTCAGCCCAGAAAGTGGATCAGCTGCTGGGTTTCCTCCGGCGTCCCTGTGTGATACAGGACGGTATATGTAAAGCACGTATCGATGTCTCCAAAGCAAGTAGTGTTATACACTGATATCAGACGAAATTCGCTGCTAATGGAGTTTAGTTAACACTGTAGCCATGCATGGAGTCCATTCAAGGCAGAGAAATGCAGGACTGTTGTGCAAATAAGCAATGTAGCTAACGTTAACGTTAACGTTAACTTTAGCGTCAGCGTTAGCATAGCAAGCTAGCGATTTTTAAAAACGTTTCAATTACAAATATGGTTGCAAATATATATATGTACAGGACTGTGTAGAGCACAAAACAAGACCGTCGTAATTTTTGAATCAATTCTTTAAGCCGAAAATACTTACATTTATGGATCTCTCTGGTCGACTGGGCAGCCATGTTCCTTGTTGCGCAATGAATCTGGATACCCCTTGCTGTTCAAGTAAGCTTGCGTCCTTACTTGGCGTTAAGGGGTATATAGCCCTTCCCCTTAGCCCTACCCCTCGACCAATATGAGTATTGGGACAGCACTTACTCTCACGGGAGCGCGCAAAACTAAGGGGTAGGGGTAAGGAGAAGAGTTAAGACAGAGAAATGAGACACAGCCTAAAACTATCAGCTCCACAAAACTCTCTCTGTATTTCTCAGTAAGGTTATGTTTAGAAATTGGTGTCATCCAGCGACTTGAGCCGGTGAAGGTACCTCTTCTGAAGAGTCCATCATGTTTTTTTAATCCTCCGTGTCCTCCTTGGTTATAAGTAACTGCGTGGAAGAGCGGTGGGGGTGGTGCGCGATCACGGAAGGCTTGCGTCATGTGGATGCAACAACAGAGTTGTTGTCATTACTTAGACATCCTCATGTTGCACAATAGTTTTAATGCTTGATGAAATGCTGTATTATTTAGAACTTTGTGGACCGCTGTTGTTAGCATGCACCCCAAATGTATGTTTACAACCCTACCCGGCTTTTGGCCACACCACCCTAGTACATTTGCCAGACGAATGTTGGTCTGCCCGCAGCAGATTTAGGATGGTAAGGCATGTAAAGACTGCGCTTGATTGACATCTCTCTGACCATACTGTAGGCTACTATTAGTTATTGCACCTATTTGGATGGGAGTAGTCACTTATCATTCCTATCAGTTAATGAAGTTTGGTAACCTTGTGAAATTTTCAGCATTGCTCCACTTTGACCTGAGCAGATTAGCAGGATCCCTGTGTGAACAGTTTTCATAGAGAATATTTATACGTAGCTTCACTGAGAACCAAAACTATTTGCAGGGTTTGATACCGAGGGTAAGTTGGTGTTTTTGTTTTTGTTGGTGTGGTAATTTGGGTGAACCGACCCTTTATAGTACCTGCCAGTAAATTTAACAAGATTTTAGTTTGTGTTTACTGTACATCAGCTGCTTAGTTCAACAAACTCCCCTTTGAATATAGACTTTATTTTTAAGTACTCCATTTTCTCTGTCTCCATCTCTTTCTCTCCTCATTCTGTGTCTGTATTTTGTCTTTCATACTGTAGCTTCTCCCTGCCCAATTTTTTTTTCTTTAATTTCCTCCGCTCTTTCTGCCTCTCTCTACTTTTTTTTCTGTCTCATCATTAGTGGCTGTCCCATGTTTAGGGGAGAGTAATCTGAACTACGTGTCCCAGGGGCCCATTCCTTTACTTCCTGCTGTAGAAATAAGTGGCCTATTGATTAGTTATCAGCCCGTAATTGGGCTGCGATCTCCCTCGCCCTCAGATATCCCCCAGATATATGACACTCCTGACAGCCTGAGACGTGGGTGAGGAGGCGGGGGGTTGAGTGGTGGCGGGGGGGTTCCTCCTGCCTGCCAACACTTTACTCAACAAAATGTCTTCCTGACCACATAGATGCCAACTGCTGCCCACATCTCTCTTCCTGCAAAGGGATTTTCAACATCAAGCCAGGGAAAGACTATTCAATCTTTCAAATTATACAGCCAGCAAGAGGTCTTGCAGGATTTTCTGCTCAGTGTTAACTATGAGCACCCATTTTTGCCATTTTCTCATAGCAATAAACTCTAGAATTGTAATCACAGTTTTAAAATGAAAATGGTGCGGCTTACCGAGAAAGAAACTTATATAAGCTCAGAGTAAGTACACCATTCGCATATGGATAATTGCCTGTGAGGGATTTCAATACAAATTGAGGCTCAGGAAGCGGATAAGGAACAGGAAGGGTGTCTCTGCTCCTGTGTAAGCATCCAAATCTACTGTGAGTGCGCAAAGAACCATGACTAACTCTTACTAAGTCTGTTTGTGCGTTTTTAGGAAAAGCTTAAAGATACTTTCCTCTCTTCTTCATCTCACTCCCTCTTGCTGTCATAGCCTCCTTTTTCCCCAAAAATTATGTTTCGCTCTCAGGACTCTTTAGTTAGCATCAGAAATGTATGTATCAATCTCCAAATGCACCCACATTTTCCACTCAGAATCATGAGGTGTTACAGTAATTGTGAGCATTTGTGAGCTTGGTCAAAGTGTGCAGAGAGGAGATGAAGAGGAGACTTGTCCCACTGGGTTCTCCAGACAGACACAACATGTCAAACCCTCCATTTAGCAGCCAGATTAATCCTTATCCCAGCCCTCACCCTACTCCCTCGCTCCTCCCGTCTCGCCCTCAAAACCACATCTGATAAACATCTAATTTCCACACTCAATATTGCCATAATCAAAAGTCCACCTATTACATGAAGCCTGTTCATCATCCCGTTTCACACATCCTCGGGCTGGCAACAATCAACCTTATCCATCCATTCTCCTCCCTCGCTCTCCCCCAGAGAAGTGAATATCCCAGTGGAAGTGCATTTGTCTCCTGGCATTAATCTAGTGGAGATATAAAGGATTATTGTATGAGGCCGTGGTGTCCTGTGGGCTGTATTGTCTCTGCATCTCCCTTTCTGACAGAGTGCAGAATAACGCAGAGAGATGTGACTTTAGTTTGCTTGCTCCCTCACACACTTCTCTGCTTACTGTGAGATATAGGCAAATGATTCTTCCATTTCTGAAGAACAGATGAGGGGATCATCACGGGGAGATAAAATTAATATTTACATTCATCTGCAATAATCTTAAATCACACTGCATGCTGAGGTGTTTACTTTCTCTTTTTTCTTTTGGCAGAATATTTTAGTGTCCCCAAAGGGAAGAAAGCATGTGTGGGAAGACTTCAGAGGAGGTCTGGGAGAAGCAACGTGGGTCATGTGGACCTTTGAATCTGTAATATGGCACCACCTCACTATTATCTGGTAGGGCTGATCTCCACAGTCAGTGGCCCCCACAGCCCTCTGGAAAACCACACAAAGACACATTGTACAAGTTTGTGTGTGTGTTTGTGTGTGTGTGTGTGTGTGTGTGTGTGTGTGTGTGTGTGTCTCACTTTTAGTTGTGTTTTTTTTAAGTTGTTAAACTACAACTTCACATTTCAAATTCTAATTTCACATTTTCAAAATGTCTCGGGCTGCAATTAACAACTTTTTTTTATTATTGATTACCCTGAACTTTTTTCAATAAAAATAATGAAAAATGTTCCCAGAGCCCAAGGTGACATCTTCATATTGATTGTTTTGTCCAACAAACAAAAAATAACCCACAGATGTTCAATTTGAAAAGATAAAAAAAAACTGTACAAAACCGAAGAAATACTTACATTTGGAAAGCTGGAACAAGTGAATGTTTGGCAATTTGACTTGATATATAACTTTAATGATTAACCAATTAAAAAAATGGTTGTTGATTAATTTTCTTTCAAATGACAAATCAATTGCTAAATTAATTATCTTTGGCACAACTTATGTGGACTAAATGTAACCATACTCCTTAACT
Organism: Sander lucioperca; assembly: GCF_008315115.2. Classification (NCBI taxonomy): domain Eukaryota; kingdom Metazoa; phylum Chordata; class Actinopteri; order Perciformes; family Percidae; genus Sander; species Sander lucioperca. The sequence goes on from NC_050179.1 coordinate 15,512,741, forward strand.
AGGTTGCTGTTGCATTAAGGTAACGTTTTATAATGAATTAGAGAATTAAATTGTTAGAGAACTCCTGATTCTCTGGATCACAGAAGATGTTGCCCGATGAGTAAATCTGTGGACTCAATACGAGTTTATTAAGAGAGACTTGCTGTATTTGTCTGTATGTGTGTACGTGATTCTATATGATTGTTTGGATGTGGGTGATGACAATGTGGAGGAGGTGAAGGAGGACAAAGAGGAAGAGGACTCCTTGTACCTCCTCTCTCACAGTTTGACTCTGACTAATGGGGAAACTCTTTATGTATATGATTCACATTAATAACAGCCCAGAGTGGACACTGTGGACATTAATAACAGTGTACAGTTGCAGAGAGCATATAGCACACATATACATATACCCGCCACATCAATAACAACTCATAACCTCTGACTGCAACATGAATCATCATGTGCACACAGACGTCACACATACAAACACTGTGCTCATTCATACACCAAAAAATATAAAATTATTATTTATTAATTATTTATTATTAGCCATGAAAAGCTAAAATTATTCAGAAACTATTTGCTTTGGAGAAAAGCAAATAGCTGTATTTGTTTGTTATTTTGCAAGTGTTGACTTCTTCTACCTGCTCCTCCACATGCCGTGTGAGGCACGGTGGGTATAGCTAATGAAGCCAATAATGTAGCAGTGTCTAATGAGAGAAGATGAGCTCAGGTTCCATATGATTCACACTTAATTTTAGTGTGTTTGTGTGTGAACATGATGACATTCATAAACCTGGACTGTTGAATCCACAATGCAATACTTCCTCTTGCAGTACTGTCAATTTTCACATATTCCGATATTCATAAAGCCCTGGAAAATTGTTAACTCGCAGACTGCGCCGACACGTGAATGACCCACATGTCTTCATCATATTACCCGTACATGCTAGAGATATCAAACTACATGTGCAAATGTGCTGGTTTTTAAAGTATAATAGCAGTGCATCCCATGTTACACAGAGACAGAGAGCAGATGAGACTGCTCAGACGATGCCTGTGATGTGGTGTCCACCTGCTGTGAGAGACAATAACCAGATGTGAAGAGGAGAGTTTGACACATGCAAGTCTGCTCATTGCGGCCAATTACCGGGTTGAAGCTTCCTTCTGGCAGGCACAGAGCCAGGGAGAGAGAGTGGCACAGCCTGGTTTTCCAATCAAGAGCCTCCAATCATTTGAATCAGAATCTTATATTGCTCTGGTGTCTTACTCTGCATAATATTTCCATTTTGAGGCTTTATGGTTGTGATTGACTGGACTTGGACATTTCTGCTACTAGGGAGTTTAAAAAGCAGAGCTAGAACGAAGCAAAATCAACAGAGGACCCACATTCCTTTAACTAAACATGTAAGCCCATGTCCTGTCTTTCTGTGGGAACAATGTTCCACATTCTGTGTGTGTGTGTGTGTGTGTGTGTGTGTGTGTGTGTGTGTGTGTGTATGTGTGTTCTTGTTTAACTACATTCGTGGGGTCCAAAAACCGGGAATACAGTATACTTGTGGGGTCCGGACAACTTTGTGGGGCCAAAATGCTGGACCCCACAAGTTTAAAGGTCTGTTTGAGGGTTAAGACTTGGTTTTAGGATTAGGGTTAGAATTAGGTTATGGTTAGGGTGAGGGTAAGGGTTAAGGTTAGGCATTTAGTTGTGATGGTTAAGGTTAGGGTAAGGGGCTAGAGAATGCATTATGTCAATGACAGGTCCCCACAAAGATAGTGAGACGCACTATATCTGTGTGTGTGTGTGTGTGTGTGTGTGTGTGTGTGTGTGTGTGTGTGTGTGTGTGTGTGTGTGTGTGTGTGTGTGTGTGTGTGTGTGTGTGTGTGTGTGTGTGTGTGTGTGTGTGTGTGTGTGTGTGTGTGTGTGTTTGTGTGTGTGTGTGTGTGTGTGTGTGTGTGTGTGTGTGTGTGTGTGTGTGTGTGTGTGTGTGTGTGTGTGTGTGTGTGTGTGTGTGTGTGTGTGTGTGTGTGTGTGTGTGTGCATGCGTGCATGCATGTGTGCATGCACAGGTGCACTGCAAGTTGCAAGTTAATCACTTGTTGAGGGCCTGTTTTTCCTCTGTTAACCATGCAGACGTTTTTCAAGTCCACACATAAACAGAGACTGAGAGCTGCTACCTGCATCCAGAGCAAGTAAATGAATTGAAAAGGTTGTAAAAGTCTGATTAATGCAGGATTGGCAAACAGAACAGCGAGATAGTGGAGAGAGAGAGAGAGAGAGAGAGAGAGAGAGAGAGAGAGAGAGAGAGAGAGAGAGAGAGAGAGACAAGCCAGTTCTCTCAAACGTAGTACTTTGCAAATATAGCACTTTGTTTCCGTGATGTGGAAGCTTATTATCTTAATATGCATTCTTTTATTTCCCCCTATAAAACACTGGCAGAGGAAAGTGTAGTACCGTTCTTCATGCTCGTCCTTGTAATAGCTTCTCACAGCTACTCATTCTATTACAAAAGATACAACAGTTAGTTAAGACCCCACGAAACATTTCATTTTCTGTCCTGCTAATTAAATGTGTCTCAGATGAGCCCACTGAGCCCACTCGTCTGGTTGTCCCCCATTTGGAGTGCCACCAGAGTTTAATATATGGCATTAAACAGGGATTGAGAATGAATATGAAGCCGTCCTCCCATTGGGAATGTAATGAATGATTATAAGGCATAATCTTGGTCATGCAGAAATCCTTTAGTTTAGTTTCTGACGTTTTATTTAAGTTTATGTCTGTTAAATATGGTAATGTCTTTGGCTATTTTTGGCACACTTAAGATTTTCAATAGTGTGAGTGGGGTTATAAAATGCATATCTTGCAGATGCATAAAGTAAGCTTTAATTAGTTTTTTTTTGTCAAAGCTCTCTCCTCCGTTTCCTTCAATATTATTTTATACAGCATTAAGATAATATCGTGGTGTGTAAGCTGCCATATTTGTCTTAAATAAATTCATACATTTCTGCATGTTGTTTATTTTGCAGACCTCCCAAGTTGCTCCTGTTTCTTCACCTGTATGCAAAACATTTCTACTACAAAGGTGGGCAATAAAGCAAACAACAAGTTGTGCACATCCTCTGCAAGTGCACAACTTATATTGCAGTCTATTGCAACATGGCACATAAGTCACACTGTAATGAGGATCTTTTTAATAGATGTAACAATTAGTAAAGTCACTGTACCAGTAAATCACAGGGAACTCCGGGAGCACTGGTTATCCTTTACCCAAGATGCATCAGTGTTCTCCTGGGGTGAACTCTGAAAGGTCAGACAGTGTCTCATTAACACATACTGTAGCTGGGCTCCACATGCAGAGGCCAGACTATTAACACAAAGCTGGTTTGTACACGTAAGGCTGGGGCATTAGCAGCATTACAAAAGAGTCACCTGGCCTCAAAGGGTTGAGTGTTCATTCACAAATCACTTGACTGCACGGCTCTGGGTTCAAAAACTAATACAAATAACTTTTACAAGGATTTAATTGTTTAAGCGTGTCATTCTTACAGTAAGTGAACACAGCCTCAATTTTGAGTTCAAGGAAGCGATTCAATCCACCTAGAACATAATTTTTATCCAAACTTAATTTTTGGAGAAATAAATAAGAGCTGATGGTTGTCTGGCATTTATTTTAATATATTTAGATGTTGTATCATATAACACTGGTGTACAAATGCTCTTAACTTTCTTCTGTACTAACGCAGTATAAGTGGTCCTCCTCCTGCTGTATAAGCTTATTTTATAATATATACCTGAGTGCAACCGATGTATAGTATAGGGGAGAAAAAAAACAGCCCAGATAAAATATAGACAGTAGTGAACTTCGTGGCAGTGAGCTGCCTACATGAAACTCCAAAGGGAGACAGAATAGGGTGCATACAGGACTATTAGCCCTCAGTACACAGCTGATGCATTGGCTCTGGACTCTGCTTGTTAACCCTTGAGACTCTGACCGATAAATCCTGGTGCTTCAACTATGGCACAACTTAAACTGCTCTCTGTGTCTGTTTGTGACTTGTGTGTCAAACCAATTTACAAACATTGTGAGGGGAATTATCCTTTTGATTACTTTAGGGGTTAGTTTGTCAGTTTTACAGGACTAAAGAAAATACATTTTTCAGGATGACTTTTATTCACTCGCCTGTGTTTCCCTTCAGTTATGACATAATTTCCTGTCACAACATAATGCCATGATAATGGCTAAAAGACATACAAATGGCTGAATAGAAAGTTAATACCACCTTATGAAAAAGATTTCTCGCTGTTACTCTGAAGTTCTTTTCCTGCTGTATATCCTACTACCAGTCTGAATTTACACTACAACCGCAACAACATATAGTAGCTTCAGATGGGACACCTCATCTGTTTAATATTTATTCAAAAGCATCAGAGGGGCCTCTGTTGTGTGTTCTAATGAATAAAACACGATGTTTATCCTTCCTGTTTAACGTTAAGTCCCCATGAACAGTCACAGGGACCAAGAGAATATTTACTTGCATTGGGACACCGGGGAGTTGGATTATCTGCTGGCGGCTTTGTAGTTTTCTGAAGCTTCCCCGTGTGACATGTTCCAGGGAGAGTTCTCTTATTTACTCTCCAGTCCTATGTGTATAGCCCTCCTTATTGTTTGTTCTTGTGTGCCACCACTCCTGAAGAATGTGCTCCAGGAGAGAGAGATCGAGAGAGAGAGAGAGAGAGAGAGAGAGAGAGAGAGAGAGAGAGAGAGGGGGGGGGATGTACACTGATGCTGTGAACATTACATGGGATTGAGACTGTAGACTCCAGAAGGACACAGATGGAGGTGTTGTCACAACAGGGTATTCCATTAGAAAAAAGGATTTAATGTTGACAAGGACTTGCATTAAATGTGAATTACCATGCGAGACACAGGTGAAAGAAAATGTGTTTACAGTTCTCCTTGAAGAAAAATGACTTCTGTATAGTAATGACTGCTTTTTTTTCTTTTCGTTTGTTTTGAAATCACAAATGTTCTTTTTGTCATAAGAAGTCACGGAAGTAAATGTTTGTCCTGTCAAGTAATCTTCATATCCAGCAGAACAACTAAAAGAGAGCAGATGATGCAGATGAGCAAATTGATTTATATATATATATATATATATATATATATATATATATATATATATAAAGCAGAAAACCATTTGCCCAGAGCAATTGTATCGGACACATAAGCTACATAGAGACCCTTATAAAAGCCACCTGAAGTATTATTTTATACCGAAAGGTGGCGACGTTGGGTTTCCAAACAATGTCATTCAACCAGACCCATGCTCTTTTCAAACGCTTTCACCCTCCACACACAACGATCCGCTATATCTGTAGTAATCTATAGTAAATTTCTGCGAGTAGCCTATATGTAAAATATAGACTATTTATCCATCGCTCAGTGAGAATCGTTCAGATGCATTTTAATGCATTCAATTCCAAGATGTTTGGGTAAGAGTGACTAAAACGGTTGTCTGGTCTGAGACGAGTTTTAAGATCACTTTGACTCCTTAATTATAAATCTGCCTATATAGTTAATGAAATGCACCTGTGCAAAGTTTCGCTATATCAAGAGCTGGATTAAGATGCCTGACTAACAGACTGTTCTAAAAAAACAATATTGTTGACAAATATGACTCTAAAATTAAATGTAAATGATTTGAGTTAAGCAATTATTACGATGATGGAACAAATTTAATATATGTTGAAAGTATAATGACTTGCTAAAAGATGAGGTTACACGTGCATTTACCTGATTCTGTCAATCCTCGGAATCTGTTTTATTTTACTGCTTTTGTTCTATTTCATGTAAAGTGGCAAAAGAATGAATATTAAGTCTCATGTGTCAATCTGCTGATGGGCTTGGACAGTTCAGAAAACTTTGGTTTCTATACTATTATGCTAATTACGTCCCCAGGCTGGGCTCCTCATTGGCTGAGTCTCAGTCAATTTCATATTTCAGTCCTGACGTCAGGGCGCCTATAAAACTAAGCAATGCTTTTTAACTCGTCGGCTGACTGATGCCTTAGAAAAAAAATCTATCAATCCTAGGGTGGAGTTTTTTTTTCCTCCACAAAGCAACTATTTGCCTGGGACACGTGCGTGAACCTCTTCAATTTGGCGCACTAATCCTAAAAGGAGCCATGAAGTGTTAAATGGTAGAAACAGAGACAGCGGCGCTCAGACACCCGCACGCTGGGAGAGAGGGAGGAAACAGCGCTGCTCCAATGCGTCTGTGCAACACAGACTGAAGAAAAAAAAAACTTATCGACTCACAAAACCAAAACCTGCGCTGCGCAATTAATGCGTGAAAATCCACTTTTTCTCCGGTTTTGAAGAAAATAAATAAAGAAATCAAGCTGGCTCAGTGCGTGTCTCAGCAGCCCACTTTGACAGGTGCTCCTCACCCCCTTTGGAGGACTGTCAACAGCAAGAGGATGGCATCAGAGCTGGCAATGAGCAACTCCGACCTGCCCACCAGTCCCCTGGCCATGGAATATGTTAATGACTTCGATCTGATGAAGTTTGAAGTGAAAAAGGAGCCGGTGGAGCCCGATCGCAGCATCAGCCAGTGCAGCCGCCTGGTCGCCGGGGGATCCCTATCTTCCACCCCGATGAGCACGCCTTGCAGCTCGGTTCCCCCCTCGCCAAGCTTCTCGGCGCCCAGTCCGGGATCAGGGAGCGAACAGAAGGCACACTTGGAGGATTTCTACTGGATGACCGGGTACCAACAGCAGTTGAACCCCGAGGCTCTGGGCTTTAGCCCGGAGGACGCCGTAGAGGCGCTGATCAGCAGCAGTCACCAGCTCCAGACCTTCGATGGCTATGCCAGGGGGCAGCAGTTCGGCGGCGCAGCCGGGGCAGGAGGCGCCATGGCCGGGGAGGAGATGGGATCAGCGGCCGCCGTGGTATCCGCGGTTATCGCTGCAGCCGCAGCTCAGAACGGGAATCCCCACCACCACCATCACCATCACCACCACCACACAGGGGCACACCATCCCTCCTCCGGGTCTCAATCCGGCGGCGGCATGGGGGGAAACCACCAGCACCTGCGCTTGGAAGACCGGTTCTCGGACGAGCAGCTGGTGACCATGTCGGTGCGGGAATTGAACCGGCAGCTCCGGGGGGTCAGCAAAGAAGAGGTGATCCGTCTGAAACAGAAGAGGAGGACACTAAAGAACAGAGGTTATGCCCAGTCCTGCCGGTACAAGCGGGTCCAGCAGCGGCACGTCTTGGAGGGAGAGAAGACGCAACTCATTCAGCAGGTGGACCACCTCAAGCAGGAGATCTCCCGGCTGGCCAGGGAGAGGGACGCCTACAAGGAGAAATACGAGAAGCTGATCAGCACCGGCTTCAGAGAAAACGGAGGATCCAGCAGCGACAACAACCCCTCATCCCCGGAGTTTTTCATGTGAGTCTCGGCGCTGAAAAAGTTTTAATAACCGACCCTCACAAAGAAACAGAAAAAAAAAAAAAAAAAAACTTTTAATCTGCACGCAGCTAAAATCGGCTGTGCTTGCTTGTGTTGAAGCTGTTTGCTTAAAGCAGCGTTAGACAAAAGAGTTTTACACTTTTCTGTATTTCAAAAGTAGCCTATTTCAGTTTCAGGGTGAGGATCTTGTTTGATTTATGTTTTATCACGTTTAAATGATATAGCCTACAAATAGGCCTGTTTAAATGACCGCATAAGAATTCGGCTTCCACAAACATTTTAAAGGATTTCTGTCTAATTCGCGATGTTGCATAAAATGACCTAACACTTTGCTGAGTAGCCTAGCCTATAAGTCCGCCCTTACAGCCTCATCATGCGCCTCATCCATCCTGCTCCCTTTACCCAAATTAGTTGAATGAAATCCAACTGTCCTCGGGCACAGCAGCTTTATTTTGATTTGAATTTATTTTAGTTTTTTGTTTAAAGTCAATTTAATTTTGATATGAATGATCTCATTTCCATATCTTCCATTCTATTTGCCTTGTGAAAAAAAAATATCCAAACTCAGAAGTTTGGAAAATGGATGTCAGTGTAACAGTTATGTGAAGCCATGCATGCTGGTCGTGCGCGGATTGTGTTTTGACTTTTTTTTTCTTTTTCCTTGTTTTTGAGAACTTGTGTATGATGATTGTATTATATGATTGATCAGCCTCACCATCACCTTTTGGGATTTATTTGTTAAAAAAAAAAAAAAAAACTAAACATCATCCGTCACTTTGCTTCCATTAAAGTTCCCCGCGAACATGGACCCTTCAACATTTATAAGCTGCCTTTGTAGCCATGTGAGGAAAATTACATTGTGGAATAAAGCAACGTTGTACTCAATATTGATTTGTACTCACAGACAACATACCACCAAGGTGAGCAGCATCAGACTATTTAGCAGAAACATTTTTATTTTTCTTGACAAATGCAAAGACTAAATAGATTATAGCGATCAACAAGTGGGGCTGAAGATAAAACGCTTCAACAGAAGCAGATTATGATGCATGTCCTGAAATAAATGAGAGATAGGCCACTTTGTCACGCAAACTTGTTGCAACAAATTACCTGTTCTTTCTGCATTTCGTTGTTAATGTGTTTTCCTTTCATTTAAGGAACTTAATTAAGTTAACCCAGAACCCTATGGGTGTTATTCGGTAAATAAACTGTGAACTGTTTGGAAAATGGAAATGATATGTTCTCCCGGTGCTGTAGAATAATTATGCAAAGCATCATGCAGCCATACGTCTTTTGTGATGATTTCTAAACAGTAAAATGTATTGTGTGGACAGTAGACTTAACTGGCAGACATCGTGTTCACTCTTAAAAATGAAATTTAATAAATATACCATTCATCAATAAACCTTCATGAATGGAACAAATACATTCTGAAAATGTTTGTTCTTGTTCTTTTTAGTTCTTATTCTTTTTAGTTTTGCATGCTGTTTGTCACTGTGTCTCTGAGGCGACACCACACACTCTGAGCCCTATAATCTCTCGATCTAAATTGAAATATAAACAGAAGAACAAAATGTCAATCTGGTTCACATCTGGTTTTGAATGAAGCGCGATACAGATGTTGCGCACAAGGCGCGTGTGCTTGATTCATAACAGCTCCAAGATCAAGTCCAGCTCTAATGTATGTAGTACTGCAGTCATTTTATACTTTGACTCAATATGCGTTCTTCATTCTTTTTTGTCCCCTAAAAAAATATACGGCGAAATATTCCAAAGTGTTTTCTCTTCTTTTGCTTCTCAAGTGAAAAAAATGCAAGTTCTTCACTTGTTGCGTCATTAAAGACAGAAAACATATATATATATTTTCCTTTTTTTTTAACGTGAAGAGAATCAGAAAGAAATGCTTATTTTTTATAATATAATTTCATTGTTTGCCCCAGGGCCTAATAATTGTACTGCAGCTGTCCTAGAAAGGCTGAGTGAATGATTGACTTTAGAGTAAACTTGCACTTTTTACTCAGTAGCTGTCCACTTGTTGAATATTGTCTGTGGAAAGTTTCGACCAAAAATCGACCAGAGACAAAGGTCTAGATGACAAAAAACAATCAAATATAGGATAATAGTTAATTAACTTTAAAAATAAGAATTTTGACTTCCTGCAAATAATTCCATCTGAAAATAAACTGTACATTCTTTATTTGACTTTGATTTAAAAAAAAAAAAAAAAATGCCTATAAGACTAAAAGAGAAAAGCCACAGGAGGCACTCAGAGTAATTTGGTTTTGTAGCGACTGACAGCTCCATAGCTTACAGTCAAACCTGCCTCTCCTCTGGCCTGCAGCAGCCTGATGAACTCCTAATGTGCATCCTAAACAGCAGTATGGCTGAGATAAAAGCTATAGGGTCTGGGTTAGGCTGCACAAGGTCACTTGCCACCATGCGTGTGTGTGTGTGTGTGTGTGTGTGTGTGTGTGTGTGTGTGTGTGTGTGTGTGTGTGTGTGTGTGTGTGTGTGTGTGTGTGTGTGTGTGTGTGTGTAAAGGAGGGATATTATCTTTCCCCACTGCAGGACCTTTGTCAGTCAGAGTGCTTGCATGTGCTGTGTGTATGAACATAAGGAGAAGTTGTTTTATTTGTGTAGCTCATGAAAACTTTAAAAGGCACACAGCGATGCCGTGTGTGTCTGAACACAGAGTTTAAGACAAAGACTGTAAAGACTCTGTATTTGATCTGTCTCACCTGTACAACAGTGTGTCTCTCTCTCTCTCTCTCTCTCTCTCTCTCTCTCACACACACACACACACACACACACACACACACACAGTCACCTGGCTCGCATTAGCTCCCATGAAAGCCCAGAGTGAGGGACAAGATGGGAGAGCATGATCCTCTCATGCCTGGAGGAATGATTTTCTCTGTGATTAAAAGTGAGTGAGAGACAGAGATAGAGCAAGTGGGATAGAGAGAGCAATACAGAGAGAAAGAGAGAGAGGGAGATGCTGGCTGCCTTCCTGCTCCTTTCAGATGATAAACGATCAGAGATGCGTCCTAGCTGAGAGGAGAGGGCCTTTTAGTGAGCATGTGTCCACTAATTTATGGCCTTCCTATCTGATTAGGTCAATATAGTGTGCTATTTAATTACATTTGTGTTATAACCTAGAACTGGAGATGCTATACTTTCACGGCATCCCTTTCTTCTGCGAGGCAGATAGGGTTAGTTGAGTTTTCTGTGGAGTATCAGGGTTTAGCTCAGGACAGTCTTACCTGTGACAGACTTTGTGTCATGGTTCATCGGTTTCCAGTGCTTCTGCTACATTTAACATGTAAGAATGATAAAGTGGAAAAATGCTGATCATTGTATAGGGGTGGAAATTGTGTGGGACAATTTCTGCTTGTGTGTGTGTTTTGACTTTGAGACACACCAAGGGGCAGGAGGATTCAGTAGCACTGATTCACTTCCTGTGTTGAAGGAGGACAGAAGGCACAGGAAACAATATTCAGCGCTTCCTCCTCATTTCTCAGCAGATTCAGTGCTTCTTTCTCCGCCTTTTGCTTTCTCTCTTTCATTTTTACAGTATGAAAAAGTGTGTACATATAGAACACAGACACACCACATTATTAATCTTATAAGTACGAATTGTAATTCTATTCTCCGGCCCACTATATTGACTTCTGCACTGTGATCATTTGCAGTCTGTCCAATGATTAGGTTATTAAAGATAATGTAGTTGTCTGCTGTCACAATATTGGACTCTCTCTTTCAGGTCAACTATGGGAAATCACTTTGAAATTTATCAGTATTGACATTTGAATCATCATCATGTACTTCATTTTAATGCCTCAGAATTAATAGGACAAAGGATGTGGGCACTTTTTAGTGTCTATTTGTGTGAGTGCTCAATAACCAGCCTGCATTGTCTTTTATTTCACCTTGTGGAGGAAGGGTGTAGATGTGCTCTAACTGAATGCATTATATCTATAGGAATGAGTCATTTGATCATGACATTGTGAGGCGTGTAGCTTTTTATGTCAACCTAAAGGAAATCTGAATAAGTAAAACAAATAATGTCTCACTTAGCATAGTAAAACTCAAAAGGCCAAAGGTGCAAAAAATTCAGGCTGCATTCCTTTTTTCCAAAGAGTAATACACTACTTGATTTAAGAGTAGCTTCAAGTTGCTCAAATAGTTTGGATTTATTGCTGCTCTAATAGGAAGTGTTTTTTTTAATATATATAATCAGTTGAGAGGAGTAAGTAAACAGTTTATGTCTTAAAACATTACCTAAAAAAGTATAATTAAGGTGTCGGCAATAATAATATATAATAATATATTCAATCCACTACGTTAACATTTCAATAAAGGCTAACAACTATCGCAGAATAAAAAACTATTTGTTTTGTATAGTGAAAAATGCAGTCATTTTGTAACACAATATTTTTTGTGTACGTTCATTTTCTTTTCTCCCCCTCCCCCCCCAAAAGGTTAAAAACATATTCGCATTCAAAAGAGGAAACAATTTCAATTTCTTCCACTCAATCCGCATCTGCATCACTCCACGCGATAAACATTTACATTTAAAGTGATTTAAATCAGCTGCATTTATGTTCCTCTGTGGTCCGTCCATCATCTAGACCTGCAATGCCAGAGCTTCTCTCCCTCTGTCTCTCTCTCTCTCTCTCTCTCTCTCTCTCTCTCTCTCTCTCTCTCTCTCTCTCTCTGTCTTGCAGTGTCCTGAGTTATGTGTCATTTATTTGAAACCCTAATAACTTAACTTGTCCCCTCCTGTCGTGCCTGTGCATGTGGTAAGAATGCAGCAGCTGTAAAGATGGTTTGTGCTGCTGCCTCTGTATGTATCTTATTGGCTTTACATGGTGATTTATTCCAGCAAATAGAACCATGAGCAGAGAGGACGTAATGTGATTGTCTGAATCCAATCCTATAGTCTTGTGTTGAATTGAGATTACTGTAAATGCTCAGCTGTAAAAGAATGTGCATATAGGCACATGTAATATGTTTTGTAGTTTTCCTTGCAGTAGAATTCAAGCACTAGATTTGCATTTGCTCGTATAGGAAGCCCTCCTCAGAATGCATCACTAAAGGGCAATAGATGAAAGCTAATTATGATTTAATTATATGTGATCACAATCTTCTGACAGATAAACATAGCTGAGGCTGTGTTGATGTTTTCAACAGTGAGTTGAGTTTCAGGGCACAGAGTCAGTGGAGTGGTGTGTTTTGGACAGCGGCAGCGGGATACTGAGTGCATTATGCGGCTGTGTGTGTGCATGTTTGTCTATGTGTGCGTGTTTAAGTCTGCGCGTGCACAAGTTTGTGTTATGCAGGGTGGTGCTGGAGCCGAGCCCGACCCCTGTGTGTTTTACCTGCATCTCAATGAAGCAAGCAAGGTGATTTACCCTTCTACTGCAGTCAGCCTCTCTCTCTCTGTTTCTCTCTGTCTCTCAACCAGTCAAACAGACATTGATCTCTTTGCCAGGCAAGGTGACCCACCGTGTTGTTCAGCTCTTCCAAAGTCTCTCCTCTCCCTTTTTATTTGTACCTGGGAAAGGCCTTGACCCCACACACTGCTGCCATGTAACAGCCCCCCTGCACATGGGCCTTACTTCCCCTGTATTAAGCCCAGTGTGTGTGTGTGTGTGTGTGTGTGTGTGTGTGTGTGTGTGTGTGTGTGTGTGTGTGTGTGTGTGCGTGTGCGTGTGTTCCTCTGTGTCTGGCCCAGTGTACAGCTCTTTGTTTGTCTTCACCTATGTGTGTGCAATTATGTGCAGATTGATTTCTATGGGGCTGAAACTGTAAATTCTAGTTTAGGTACATCTGAGAGTCTGGTGTGTCCATGTTGATGTTTCAGAGTATTTTTCAGGTGACGGCAGACTTGTCTCTGCTGTAGGTCTGTCATTGGGAGCTCCTATGTAGCTGAATGGGTCAGAGTCCATTTGGCCCCAGTGTGAATCGGATTACAGGAAAATGAATGGCTCTCATTGTTGCTTAAAGATGGATTGGGGGGCATTAATATACTTTGTCGCTCCTCCGCCTCATTTCACTCTACTGAAGCCCAGCGAAAGGTTTTTCAGGTTTTTAAAGCAGGTTTTATTTATCCACGGTCGTCTCTGGCATGTGTTCATAGACAGTGATGCTCACATGTGTGTATTATTCTTACACCGATGTGTGAATACCCTGTTCTCACACATGCATGCACCCAAATGACTGTAAACGTGTAGATATGGTCCTCATAAACCGACTGACCAACCTGCTTATTTCAGTCATTTTTGAACTAAGACATTTATTCTATATTTTTGTTAAATTATTTGAAATAATGCACTTAAAATGTGAGGATGGGGTGGTTATAATATTACATGTGCACGTGCACGCATGTGTGCATCTGTAGCTATGTCTTGGACAATGACGTACATCAAATGTATTAATGAGAATCAGCCATATTTCAAAACAAATCCAAACCTTCCATTCAAATCTTAATAACTGATATCTGATCGGTTGAAATATTTGATTAATTTATTTGACTAAACATTTAAAATAGAATTTTGTTTTTGTGTTGTATGTTTAGGTTTGGTGCTGCTTTATAGCCTACAGTATATGTATACATAAGTTTATTTATGATGATTCTGAATAGCTTTAAACTTTTCATCTAAATTGTTTTCCTTGAATTTAAATATATTTTTTTAATATTTGATGTATTTTCAAATTGCTTAATAGCATTTTATGAACTCAACTCGTTGGAAAAAAATATGAATACCACAAATGTATTGTTCAGTTTAATTTGTATTTAAAAGGACTAATATTACTCTGTGTCCCCAGTAATTTGTGACTTTGCTCTCTCTACTTTTCTTTAAATTCACGGTCCGTTTGGAAACAAACAACCATTACTTACTTATATGTTCAAAGTGTGTTATAACTACAGTGGTTTCCTGTGTTGTTGGGTTACAGTGTGGGTTTTATAACATATTTCGGTTTCCTGTCTTCGCAGGACGTCAAGAAAATTCCTCCATCTGTGATAGAGAGTTGTGACTTCTCCGCCCCACCACCCTGGAGTCTGAGGTAACTTCTCCTGCTCAGTTTCTAATCTTCGACTCTCCTTTACAACTCAAATTCATTTAGTACATTGACATTCTTAAAATATTTAAAACTGATATCAAATTAAAATAGAATATAAAACTATACCAAAAAGTTTAGTGTTGCAGAAGTCTGACGGTCTGCTGCATGTATATCAAAATACATAATGTTCACACTAAGCTTTTTATAATACTGTGTTTGGTAACTGATCCATTACAATGATGTTGTCAGAATTCATAAAAAGTAATTTATATTATTCTTTTAATTTACATTGTATACACAAAATAAGTATCAAGCTCCTTGATTCAAGTTTGTACCCGAAAAAGTCCACCTTACATTTAAAAACAAAAAGATGGGTTGCATCCAAGCAAAACATTTGAGATATACTACAATATAAAATATACAGCTAGTCAATGCTGAACAGAATTACTGCACAATTCTTTATCTTTAACATCATTGTTAATGTTTGATTTTATAGTCTAGTCAGAGAAGTAGAAATATGAATAGTAAATATGAAAATCACATTCTCTGTTACTTGCTTTTTGTTCTTTATCCAAACAATTTGAATACAATCCAATCAAAATCAAACAGGAGCCTTAAATCTGTAGTTTAATGACATCCTGATATTTTTGTATAAATCTGACACAAGTTTGTATAATGACATGTACCTCAGACATGAAGTCTTCTGAGTGAAATCAAAACCACAAACCACTTGTTTGTATTGATCTCATTTAATAAGGCAGACAACGGGGAGTGTTTCGGTATTAGATCTTCTTCTCACTTTATATTTAGCTCGATCAAACACTCTCTCAACTTTTGTTGTGTGTGATGTTATGCAGCTCTCTGTTTTGGGGCTCTGACAGTGCTACTTGATTGACAGGAGGGTGACATGCGCAGTGCTCATGGGATGAGGCCAAAAGTTTTGTCTTGACCCTTCAACCTCCTTCACTCTCTCAGCTCTCTCTGCGGAGACAAACACTGTGCATTCTTTTTTTTATTTCTGGCTGACACACAGATAAACGGATAGCAGTGGATGATAGAGTGAGGCCGGGGAAAGCGAGGGCTAGTTTTTTGCGCTCTCACGTTGTCAGTCGAAAAATAGCTGGAGAGGAAGGATGGATGGAAGGAATGAGAGGCAAAGCGAGGGAAGGAGATAAGGGATTGAGGACAGGAAGGCACCTGGATTTGAATGCAGACATGCACGCAGAGAACAGGAGGAGGTGAGGAGGTGAGGAGGTGAGGGGAAGGGAGGAAGGGATGGCAGGAGGGCTCCTGGCCGTGGATGCAGACAGACAGGCAGGGTAACCAGAGGCACGCGGTGACCTTCTCTGCTGCTGGAGGATCGAAGGCTTTATTTAAAGGCCTGGTCAATGCTGGGTGCTGCTGAGGTATCAGCCTCGCAGCCAGGCGACTCATCACCACTGTAATACAACTCTCTTACCCTAACCCCCCTCACACACACACACACACACATACACACACACACACACACACACACACACACACACACACACACACAGACAGGACAGGACACTCTCTGGACACCTCAGGTTTTACACTGTACAGTAGAGAGGCTGGACAGAGTAAACTACAGCATCAGCATCGGCTAATTTTACTGCAGACAGTATACTCTACTTTCCTCATGCGCTCAGCATTGTGAAGCACATGCTTGTTTTGCCTTTGCTTTGCACTCCATCACTGTCAATTTTTTTTATACTGCTGACTAATTAAAAATAGAAAGCATTATGCACGATTTTTTATGTGACGTATTGATACAGTGAGGATGGAGGTGAGGAAAGAGTTATAACTTGAAAGAACGCAGGCTGCTAAGGTAGGACACCTGCACGTGTATGTGTGTGTGTGTGTGTGTGTGTGTGTGTGTTTGTTTGTTTGCGGCATACATGGATTTGTGCAAAAAACCCGCACATGAGCAAATACATGTTTGACGATACTGTAAGAGACCGAACAAAAGTATTTAAAAATATATATATCAACGTGTATGTGTGTGTGTGTGTGTGTGTGTGTGTGTGTGTGTGTGTGTGTGTGTTTAGTGACATGCAACTGATAGTCGTACATAGTAAGTTTTTAGTCTTGTTTTTCCGTATTTAATGTTTTATTTGTTTGCATCTGTCTAGTCAATAATAATGTCCTGTATAAATGTGCCGAAATTGTGTTCATTGTTCTATGTTGCTGCAGAACAGGAACCTGCTGTAAACCAGTTTTTAAACTGAGTCAGGCCCGTTTATTGTAACTTAATCATTGCTTTTAAATTTTCCTGTATAATAAATGAAATGAAATGAAATGAAGTATAATTTTGCATGTTGTGACTGATGAAAGTAGATTCACATCATCAGTAGTGCAGTGTATATTCTGCCCACATCCTTGTGTTCCTTGTTTATAGACAGGCAGCAAAACACATTTATTGCTGCTGCCATGTGACAAATGCTTTTCCTAAATGTAAAGCCATCTTCAGTTTTGGCGGTTCAAAATTTAAAAACTGGAAGAAAAAAACCCCAAAACAAACTAAAATAAATAGATAAGACAACAATAGAAAGAAGAATGCACAATTTGTTATGTGACGTATTGATACAGTGAGGATGGAGGTGAGGAAAGAGTTAAAACTTGAAAGAACGCAGGCTGCTAAGGTAGGACACCTGCATCTGTGTGTGTGTGTGTGTGTGTGTGTGTGTGTGTGTGTGTGTGTGTGTGTGTGTGTGTGTGTGTGTGTGTGTGGAGCACGTGTTTGCGCGCTCGCATGTGTGTGGCTGCAGTGTTAGGACACCTGCATGCTTCAGCACTTTCTGGCTGTCAGGAGCTCTGAGGTCACAGTCAGGGGAGTGGAGAGGGCACATTAGAGGAAGCTTCAGAGCCCCCACCCACCCACCACGCATCCACGATTCCTTCCAGCTGCCCCTCCCCAGTCATCCCACCGCCATACCTCCACCACCTCCACCTCTTCCTACTCATCTTCCCCTCGTGGTGACGGGGTGAGTCAGCCACTCAGGGGGGAGGGGGCGCAGGCATGCAAGGTGCCTCTGTGGCTGACAGCAGGCAGGTCAGGTTTTTGTAGACACGGAAGAGGAGGAAGGACACATGCGCACACGCACGCAGACACATCAAGCTGTGTGAGTATACCAGGGAGGAAGAAAGAGAGCATATATTTATATGCTTGCATGGCTACATGGGCTGTGCATGTAAACACCTAAAAAGCTTTTGCCGTTACATGGTGGTTATTATCAAAGCATCAAATATGGCATCAAAAATGAAACATATCAACTAGAAGACTAATATTAATGTATACTATGATATCTGTTTAGGATCGATAACATTGGACTACGTGATAATGGGAATCAACTGAAGAATTTTCAACTTCTCACAAAATACTCGGCGGAGAAAATGTGACTGAATATAGTATCAATGTAGTCAACAAAACTGTATATTATGATTTCTGATATTGAAGCAAAATTCCACAATATGATTTCAGATGACAAATAACACATAACAATGTATCGCCCACCCTTAATTCAAACATTGATTTGTCACTTATAAAACACTGCAGCTGTGTTGGGTTCCTTTGTATTCTGCAGCGACAAGGATCTGCTCCTCCATCCACAGTTTGACACACTTCACTATCCATTTATTGCCTGGGATATTTATAACTACTAGCTGCTCAGTGTGAGACTCGTTACACTGTTACAGTCTTGATAGTGACACGGACGTCATCCCTCAATCCAGAAAATCCAAATGACAGGGAGGATATGAACAGGATGTATGCTCATTATTTGGCCTGGTCTGAAAAGAGAGAAAGCAAGTAGAATTGGGGCCTGGTTAGAAATAAATGACAAAAAAGAAAGAAGGTTTCACTCGCTGCAGTTGTAAAGATACACACACCGAACACACGATAACTGTGTTTAGATTTGGATTGTTTTTCAAAATGTGTTATGTGATTTTGCTTTTTTCTAAACCCAGAGTAGATGATGCTTGAGGAGAAAGCTGCACCCTCGAGCCAAACCTCTAAACAGCAACGCGCTCCTCTTTTAAATTTATGTTAATATACAATTTTCTCTCAGATATTTCAATTGTTTAAGCCTGAATTGTGTTGTTTTATTCAAATATAATTAGTTGTAAAGCTGTTACCAGTGTGTGTGTGTGTGTGTGTGTGTGTGTGTGTGTGTGTGTGTGTGTGTGTGTGTGTGTGTGTGTGTGAGCCTCAGAGCCACTGTTGTCCTCAGGTTGTGACTGTGTGTTCACATCATGATTGAGAAAGGAACTTGTGATCAGCCGGAGGTTAGTTTGATATAATGTATTCTCCTGAATCACCGCAGCCAGCAGCCCAGGGCCTTCCTCTCACCCACAGCCTCCTTCCCCTTACACACTCACAAACACACACACACACACACATACACTACTTCCTCGCTCCCCTCGCATCATCGTCCCCTCTTCTCTGTTCCCTGCGGTGACTGCCCAATGCTAGCTGCTTAGCGCTGCACCCAGTGGCTAATTGAATTCCAACACTCCGGCGTTAGCTCCTGATGCTATAGAGATGTTAACACGGCACAATACTAACAGTCCTCAGGACGTGTTTCAACACCTAGCTTCTAAAGAGAAAATTAGTGCTAAGCTCACTCTGGCAGCACATGATTTATTTAAAGCTCCAAACTATGTCTTCTGTATCCCCTAAAGGATCGTTTTTTATAGCCATGAGCTGATCAGCACTTCGTATACACACATGCAGCACATGCAGAATATGTATTGTGGCTGTGCCGTTGGTAGACAGAATGTGTGTTTCCTCTCGCTTCTCATGCTTCTACTCGAGTGTATCTATTGTCCCTTGTATAAATGTGTCTGCTGGTCTCCCTGCATCCATATTGCTGGCGATGCCGTCCATCCCCTCTCCCTGACACCCTTACTTGTATTCCCTGGCTCTCAAACACTAGCTCTGGGCTTTAATGGCACATATTTCCTGGGCCCGGCTGAAACGGGATGCATCTTCTCCTTGTTAGCTTGATAAATAACCAGGCTGCTGGGAAAGTGCTGAATTTGAGCTTTCAGCCTCTATTTTCTGCTGGATGACATTAATTTTAAGTGCTGAGAAGGAGCTAACTAATACAGACAAATAAATAAGGAGGAGGAAGGGAAGGTGCAGAGGTGTTGGAGTCACTCTGCTGTCCCTTCCCCCTTTTACCTGTTTATACACAAGCATTCATATATGCAATATGCAAACCTGCAAAAATATACAATACACACAAGCAGCGCACACACTTAGTTTCTCAATAGACGCTTGTGTTGTTGTCCAAACTGTGGAATCATCTTATCTCATTTTTAGTACAACTCCTGCAGAGGTCAAATGTTTAACATGTTGCAGGTAGACAGACAGTCTGTCAGGTAGACAGCAAGATTGGCTCCATGCTTTTCTATCTACTGTCTGCCTCCATCCCTCCTCTCTGTCTGTCCTTCTCATTCTGTCTCCTGAATTCTGTGTTTCATCAGAATAAGAGATTAGTGTGGCAGCAAAATGGTTGCGGATCACCCATTCACCCATTTATCATGGATAAATTGTATTTATATGAGCTTATAGAGACGACAAAACAGAGATCAGGTTTGAGTCTAAGTAGTTCATTAGTGGATTGCAATTTAAATATTGAGGGTAATAGTTTATAGTAATAGTTTTTGAGGGGAAGTTAATTATTGTTGCAGAAAAGACCAGAAAAAAATGGTTTCTAGCTAAAACACTGATATTAAAGTATGTTTAAACATGATGAATAAAGGTTAAATTATATTCTTGCATTTCTGTTTGTGTGTGTGCTGCGACAGCTTGAACAGGTTTATCTATATCCTGTTTTTAAAAAGCATTTGGAAAAGATTCTCTCTTTGTGTAGTCAAAATCTGACTCTAAGCTTCATCAGCTGCACTAGTTTGATTTTACTTTGTAAATAATTGAGCTGCCCGGGAGCAAAATAGAAAAGAATAGAATCAATTAAAATACAGGATCAAATGTAAATCTTCCAAAATATCAACTTTTGTCATATTTTGCTTTTTATTTTTATCTTGTTGCCTGTACGTTTCTATTGTTGTCTTTTCTCTTTATTTTAGTTTGTTTTGTGTTTTTTCTCTTGAACTGCCAAAACTGAAGATGGCTTTACATTTAGAAAAAGCATTTGTCACATGACAGCAGCAATAAATGTGTTTTACTGCCTGTCTATAAACAAGGAACACAAGGATGTGGGCAGAACATACACTGCACTACTGATGATGTGAATCTACTTTCATCAGTCACAACATGCAAAATTATACTTAGAAATGTACGACTATCAGTTGCATGTCACTACACACACGCACACACACACACACACACACACACACACACACACACACACACACACACACACATTGTTAATATATATTTTTTAATACTTTTGCAGTATCGTCAAACATGTATTTGCTCCTGTGCGTTTTTTTTGCACAAATCCATGTATGCCGCAAACAAACACACACACATACACACACACACACACACACACACACACACACACACACACACACACACACACACACACACACACACACACACACACACACGCACTTCTGCTGTGTGTACAGTAACACAATACAATGAAGTGGCTTTGGCTGAGGCACCTCATATATTATTTTAACAATGTATAGCACGGTGAATAAAAAGGTCAGTGGTTGAGAACTGGCTCCATGTAACAATAAGATGCATGAACTGAGCACTGCAGGCCCTTCAGTCTGCATCCTGCTGCTGAACGCTGTGAGGAGGAAACACGTGAGATAGATTCTACTGTAGGCTGTGTGTGTGTGTGTGTGTGTGTGTGTGTGTGTGTGTGTGTGTGTGTGTGTTTAAGGGGCACCGTTGTGAAACACCTTATAACAATAGATTTACTTGGTCTATCATTATTGATTGTACATTTTTCCCTCCTGCCCTTTGCCTCACTTTGATAAATGTCTTTTATTACGACAACATTTAGCTTTTAAAGCACATCGTGAGCTGAGATTTTGTTACTAAAGCGATGCTTTTATTAGACAAATTCTATTTGTGTTAGCATCCGTATACACTCTCGCTCTGCAGATGCGATGCAAGCAATGCCTGTTTCTGTTTGCAAAGCAGGGTTTAATTTTCAGGGTGTATTTATCACATGCTGTCATGTTGTGGTCACATGACCACATGAACCACTGCCAGCAATTAAGGCTGATAAATCACTCATTTACAGGAAGAGAAGGAGGGACCGAGGAAACGAGAGAGGGATAAGAGAGAGGGAGAGGAATAATGAATAGCCTGTACCCCTTCACAGATATTTTATTCTTTTATTTTTTAAACCATGATGTTGAATGTCATTGTGTTTGGGCAGTGTAGTATGAACTGTTGCCAGTGAGGCTCATTGACTCCTACAGGCAAAGACAAAGAGACAGATGGTAGTCGTTTGTGTGGTTTACTGTGATTTTGACCGGACTACACTGCTTTATTTACTGTTGGAGGTGTGTGTGTGTGTGTGTGTGTGTGTGTGTGTGTGTGTGTGTGTGTGTGTGTGTGTGTGTGTGTGTGTGTGTGTGTGTGTGTGTGTGCGTGCGCAGCTGAGTGCACGCCTGCACAAGAAAATGCATTTGTGTTATGACAAAGAAAGAGATGCAGGGACTGAACATACACAACCGTCACTTTACTCTCTCTCTCTCTCTCTCGCTCTCTCTCTCTCTCTCTCTCTCTCTCTCTCTCTCTCTCTCTCTCTCTCTCTCTCTCTCTCTCTCTTGGGTTCCTGCTGATGGATTTCCTCTCAGTCTAAACAGGAGACCAAACACATTGATGGCTCTGCATGCAGCTATTTCAGATACCAAATAATGCTGAAATTTAATTAACAGCATATTTTATTTTTGTCAGAATGTAGATGGAAATATTGTTTTAATGCAGACTTTAAATTCCACCAGACTTTGTTTTTTGTTGTCTTTTCGGCCTGCTGGCCTAGAAATTGAGACATAGCACATAACTGTTAGCTTTAGTTGCATATCAGACCTATCAGTATTAGAGAGGTCCTGGGATGTGAACGGGGTCCAAACCTGTCCAGCGTCTGTATAAGTTACTTCAGAATGTGTGTTTCAGCAGACCGGCTCAGTGCTCTGTAGAGTCTCAGTCTGCCCACTCACTTGAAAAGGCTTATTAAAGATTCATGACAAATGACAACAAAAAAAAGGGGGAAAATGCTTTAAATGGGCTGGAAGAAGAGAGGAGTGGGAAGGAGACAAGCTGTGGTTTCTTTTCCGACAGTCTGAACTCCTATTCACTAAAGACAGCGGTCACTAACTGACTCAAGGTGTCTTCACAATGAGACTATTGAGAGAAGTTGAGTCAGTCGTGCTTCCTGCTGCAGAGGGAATATGATAACAAAAGATTGAGAATCAGCAGTTACTCTGTAAATGTTTGAGGGGTGGTTGCTGTTTAAAGAGTTACTATTTTTTTTAATTATTAGCTGTGTGTGTGTGTGTGTGTGTGTGTGTGTGTGTGTGTGTGTGTGTGTTTTTTGTGTGTATTAATGCTGTATTCAACAGAGGCAGGACCCTGCTGTCCGCAGTCTTACCAGTACTATTATGAAAGCAACTGGAGCAGCAACTCTGGGAAGATAAATTGTGTACACATTAACTGCACTAGAATACAAAGTCAACACTGCGACTGTGAGTGTGTGTTTTGTGTGGCATGTAGTATTGCCAAAGACTGTCTAGCATGAGTCTGGTCTTTGCTCTGATCTATCGTTCCCTACTTTCTTCTAGA